>NW_007011652.1:225983-229417 GCF_000164805.1 Carlito syrichta
AAAAAAAAAAAAAAAAAAAAGAAGTGAAGGCTGAGTATGGTGGCTCACTCCTGTAATCCTAGCACTTTGGGAAGCCAAGGCAGGAGGAACAAGACTGGAAGTTCAAGACCAGCTTGGTTGACCATGCCCGGTGGCTCAGTTTATAATCCCAGCACTTTGGGAGGCCGAGGCGAAAGGATTGCCTAATCCTGGTTGTTCAAGACCAGCCTAGGCAACTTGATAAGGCCTCATCTCTACAATAAATCAGAAAAACTAGCTGGGCACAGTGGCGTACGTCTGTAGTTCCAGCTACTTGGAATGCTGAGGCGGAAGGATCGCCTGAACCCCAGCAGGTTGAGGCTGTGGTGGCCATGAGTGTGCTGCTGCACTCCAACCTGGGTGACAGAGTGAGACTCTGACTCAAAAAAATAAGATGGACAAAATTGCCTGCACAGTTTAGGTAGAGGACCCTGGAAAGCCCAGGCAAGTGAGAGGCTTTGAGCTTAACCCCAGCTTCACTATAACTATCTCTGTTGTCAGTTGTAGCTACAAAACTCCCCAATCTGCCCTCCAGATCTCATGTACTGCAAATCCCCACCTGGTAGGACATGGGAGCCTCCTAGAGTGTGACTTTGGGCCTGGTTTGTTTAGAGCTGGACCCCTGCAAAGCCCTCGTGTATGTGAGTGTGTGTGTGTGTGTGTGTGTGTGTGTGTTGGGTGACCAAATTCCAACTGTAGATGAGTTACAGGACAGACCCCCCCATGCCCTCCACTAGGGGGCACCCAACACCGACCAGGGCCGTGATTTCAGGCTCTAAGGGAGAAGAGGGCTGGGGACCCCCAACTTCTGGATCCTGACAGGAGAAGGCATTGGAGGGGGTCCAGACTCCTGAATCTGAGATGAGAGGAGTCTGGGGTCCCAGACTTCTGAGTTCGGGGGGGGAAGGGAATGGTCTGAGAAAGGAAGGAGGAGTCTGAGAAGAGCCCCAGCATTGGTTGGAAGCAGAACTGGCCTGGGCAGTGGTTTGGTTTGGCAGGAGTCTGTGGGAAACAAGGGGACAGAGCAGGGATTGTTCCTCCAGGGTCTCCCCCTCCCCATCACCCCCTGGGCTTGGCAGCCTCGATTCTTCCCAGGCCCCAGGGACTTGGGGGCATTGCCCTCAGTCCTTCCCTGGGGCCCCTGTTTTTGACTGAACTCACAGCTGCCCGGCCTCGGGACCTGGGAAGACTGCCCTAAGTGTGTTAAAAGACTGGCTGGAGGTTCATGCCAAGCAGGTTAGGAGAGACGCAGGCTGTGGGTCCCTAGAGACCAACAGTCCCCCACTAGATTTTGGGGGCCATGACCACTCTTTACTACCTCAGGAGGCCAGGCCTCCAGCCCCCTCCATCCTTGGGCCCAGCACTGTCCTCCCTCCGACGATGGAGCCTCTTCTCTTTTTTTGCACACTCTGATTTTTTAAGTAGAGATAGGATCTTACTATGTTGTCCAGGCTGGCCTCAAAACTGGGCTCAAGCAATCCTCCCAAATCACTGGAATTACAGGCGTGAGCCACCACACCTGGTCCTCATCCTGTTCTTTTCACCTGCAACTCCTCATTGCAAAGTGCTCTCTTCCAGCTGCTAACCATCCCACCCCAACCTGGGGGGCCAAGTCAGTACCTCTTTCCCCTAACCTCACTTTCCAGCCACAAAAGCCCAACCACACTACATGGTGACACAGCCTCAACCTAGCCTCAACACAACCTAGCTAAGGGGGCACACACAAGGCCTTGGTCTCGTCAACCCTTCATTATTCCCTGTAACTCTGTCTGAAAAGATCTTCTCCATTTGTCTTCTTACTCCCTGAGGGCAAGCGTGCCTGTAATCCCAGCACTTTGAGAGGCAAAGGTGAGAGGATTGCCTGAGCCTGGGGGTTCAAGACCAGCCTGGTCAATTTAGCAAGGTATCATCTCTACAATAAATCCAAAAACATCAGTCAGGCGGGGTGACCCACACCTGTAGTTCCAGCTACTCAGGAGGCTGAGGTGGAAGGATCACCTAAGCCCAGTAGATCAAGGCTGTGGCAGCCATGGTCATGCCACTGCACCCCAGCCTGGGCAACAGAGTGAGATTCCGAGTCAAAAACTAAAATTATTTTTAAAAAATAAAACATTGGCTGGGCGTGGTGGCTCAAGCCTGTAATCCCAGCATTTTGGGAAGCTGAAGCAAGAGAATTACCTGAACTCAGGGGTTCAAGACCAGCCTGGGCAACTTGGTGAGACCTTGTCTCTACAATAAAAATCAAAAAATAAACCGGACTTGGTGGCATACACCTATAGTTCCAGATATTTGGAAGGTTGAGGCAGAAGGATCGCCTGAGTCCAGCAAGTCAAGGCTGCAGTGGCCAGGAACATGCCATTACACTCCAGTGTGGGTGACACAGTGAGGCTCCAACTCAAAAAAAAAATAAAAGTGTCAGCCCAGCTAGGCACAGTGGCATGCATCTGTAATCTAGCTTATTCGGGAGACTTAGGTGGGACAATCACTTGAACCCATGAATTCAAGGCCAGCCTGAATTCATAGCAAGAAGAGCATAGCATAGCAAGACCTTGTCTGAATTTTTTTTTTTTTTTTTTTTGAGTTGGAGTCTCATTCGGTCGCCCAGACTGGAGTGCAGTGGCCGCTCCCGGCCACCGCAGCCTCACCTGCTGGGCTCCAGCGATCCTTCCGCCTCAGCCTTCCGAGTAGCTGGAATTACAGGTATGCGCTACCACACCTGGCTGATTTTTTGATTTATTGTAGAGATGAGGTCTCGCTGTCCAGGTGGGTCTCGAACCCGCAGGCTCAGGCAATCCACTCACCTCAGCCTCCCAAAGGCACGGGATTACAGGCTGAGCCATCGAGTCTGGCCTCTGTCTGAATTTTTAAAAATTTTTTAAATGTCGCCTGGCACGGTGGCTCATGCTTGTAATCCCAGCACTTTGGGAGGCGGAAGCAAGAGGACTGCCTGGTCCCAGAGGTTCAAGACCAGCCTGGGAAACACGGCAAGACATCATCTCTACAATAAGCCAGAAAAAAATTAGCAGGGCATGGTGGCATGCGCCTATAGTTCCAGCTATTTGGAAGACTGAGGCAGAAGGATCATCTGAGCCCAGCAGGTCAAGGCTGCAGTGGCCATAAGCATGCCACTGCACTCCAGCCTGGGCGACAGAGTGAGACTCCAACTAAAAAACAAAGTCAGTCCAGGAACTGGACACTACCAGAAGCCACTCTCGATTACCTGTGTCCATGATTTGTCATTTTACAGGTGAGAAGCCATACCTTAGAAAAGAGCCATCTCTTGCCAGGCTCAGTGGCTCAGCCTGTAATCCCATGCTTTGGGAGGCTAAGGTGAGTGGATTGCCTGTGCCCTCGGGGTTCAAGACCCGCCTGGGCAACTTGGCGAGACCTCATCTCTACAATAAATCAAAAAATTA
>NW_007011652.1:229835-231314 GCF_000164805.1 Carlito syrichta
ATCCACTCACCTCAGCCTCCCAAAGGCGCGGGATTACAGGCTGAGCCACCGAGCACGGCTGTTATTCACTCTTTATTCCCATGGGCCAGGTTCCAGGTTAGAGCTACATATATACAGTAGGCACTCATTAAATGTTGGCTAGACTATATCAGTCCCTCCATCCTGGCCTGAGTCCTCAGAAAAGCAGCCACATCAAAGAGAACCGACTTGGATTTTTTTATTGACAAGAATTCAGGCTGGAGTTGGGGGCAGAATGCCAAGAACTGCTGGGAAGTGAGGGTGCGGTCCCATCCTAGGCTCTACCCTCGCCCATGACTGGGGGGCTGCCTGCTAGGAGTCTCCCTTCAGCATAGAAAAGAGCTGGTCAGTGAAGATGGCTGTGTAAGTGGTCATGGCTGCAGTGCTTTTGCTGTACATGTCCCTGGGGAGAAAGGACAATAGGTTGGAGGGAGGAGGGGCGGGGTCCTGGACACTCCGGTCTGAGGGAGGAGGGCCGGGGCCCAGATTCCATATGAAGGTCTGAGAAAAGAGGGACTGGGGTCTGGACTCCTGGATCTGACGGAGGAGGGACCGGGGTCTGGACTCCAGGGTCTGAGGGCCTGGGCTCAAGGAGTCCCAGATACAGTAGGTATCAGGGGCCCGTCCCTGATTCGCCAAGGGTAGGTGCTACCTGAGTTTCTCATCCACTGTTGGCAGGTATGTCTTCTGGTACAGGCCCTTGGCAGCCGCCTTGGCTGTGTCCCAGTAACTGGAGAGTGACTCCTGCATCTGGGTCAGCAGGGCTGGGCTGGCGGGCTCATCTTGCTGGGGCACATGGGCCCCCTGAACCTCTGCAGGGGGGGAGGGTGTCAGGGAGCCCCTGGGGCTGCAGCAGGGGGGAAGAGGAGGGAAGAGCAGGAGACGCAGGGTCCGGAAAGGAGTAGGCTGGGAAGATGCTTGGAGCTCACCCTCCTCCCCGGACCCCCTCCCCCACAGCCCACACTCACCGAATCCCAGTATCAGGAGGACAAGACACAGCGCAAGGAGGAATCGGGTGCCCATGGTGTCGAGAGACCTGGAACACTGAGGGTCAGTTCATGTGGCAGGGCCACTGGACACATCAGTTCCGGGGTCCCGTCCCACTGGGATACAGGGACAAGGATTCCCTCCACCTCCCACTCACTGCCCAAGTCATGTTCCTCATGCGTTGACTTGAACACAGGAACATCCTTGGGCCTCTCGCTTTCTACCATTCTAAGATTTTTTTTCTTTTAATTATTATTTTTTGTTGTTGTTGTTCTTTTTTTTTGAGTTGGAGTCTCACTCTGTCACCCAGACTGGAGTGCAATGGCCACTTCCGGCCACCGCAGCCTCAACCTTCTGGGCTCCAGCGATCCTTCCACCTCAACCTTCCAAGGAGCTGGAACTACAGGCGCGCTCCCACACCCAGCTAATTTTTGATTTGTTGTAGAGATGAGGTCTCGTCAAGTTGCCCAGGCA
>NW_007011652.1:231685-232209 GCF_000164805.1 Carlito syrichta
TTTTTTTTTTTTTTTTTTTTTTTTTGAGTTGGAGTCTCACGCTGTCACCCAGGCTAGAGTGTAGTGGCCCCATCCTGGCTCACTGAAGCCTTGATCTCCTGGGCTCAGGCGATCCTCCCACCTCAGCCTCCCTAGTAGCTGGGACTACAGTACAAATGTGCATCACCACACCCTGCTAATTTTTAAAAATTTTTTGTAGAGATGAGGTCTCACTGTGTTGCCCTTGGTGAGAAGAAGGGGTCTCGAATTCCCGGCCTCAAGCAATCCTCTCACCTTGGCCTCTCAAAGTGCTGGGATTACCCACATGAGCCACTGCGCCCAGCCCTAGCCTAGCGTTCTGGGATACTGCTCCTGATTTTGACATTTTAATCTGACACCCTCTTGTTCACTCACTCACTGACTGACTCAGGGAGCCCTTCTCCAGCACCACATAGCTCCTGGCCCAGCCATGACCCCACCCTTTACTAAGGCCGAGTTGGTGCAGGGGAGCCTTCTGTAGACTCAGCTGGAACCCATCTTCAGTG
>NW_007011652.1:232355-240885 GCF_000164805.1 Carlito syrichta
TCGACCTGCTGGGCTCCAGTGATCCTTCCGCCTCGGCCTTCCAAGTAGCTGGAACTACAGGCGCGCGCTACCATGCCCGACTGATTTT
Source organism: Carlito syrichta (assembly GCF_000164805.1). NCBI lineage: Eukaryota > Metazoa > Chordata > Mammalia > Primates > Tarsiidae > Carlito > Carlito syrichta. The sequence goes on from NW_007011652.1 coordinate 232,444, forward strand.
TTTATTTATTGTAGAGATGAGGTCTCGCCAAGTTGCCCAGGCTGGTCTTGAACCCGCGGGCTCAGGCAATCCACTCACCTCAGCCTCCCAAAGGCGCGGGATTACAGCCACCGAGCCTGACAAAAAAATTATTTTTATTTTGGGTCTTTTTTATCTATTGTTAGAGCTAGGGTCTCTTTGTCCCCCATACTGGCACAATCATGGCTCCCTGTAATCCCAAACTCCTTGGCTCAAGCCACCCTCCCAACTCAGCCTTCTGAGTACCTGGGACCTCAGGCCTGTGCCACCACACCTGGCTCAAATAGTCTGCAGTTCTAAATTGTGTGACTGGTGGAGTATGGTGGCACTTTCCTCTGGTCCCAACTATTTGGGAGTCTGAGGCAGGGGGATCACTTGAACCAAGGAGTTCAATCCAGACTGGGCAGCATGGCAAGACCCTATCTCAATTAAAAAACAAAAATCAGCTGGACTCGGTGGCTCAGCCTGTAATCCCAGCACTTTGGGAGGCCAAGGTGAGTGAATTGCCTGAGCCTCTGGGTTCAAGACCAGCCCAGATAACTTGGCGAGACCTTGTCTCTGCAATTAAAAAAAAAAAAAAATAGCCAGGTACAGTAGCGCAAGTCTGTAGTTCCAGATACTCGAAAGACTGAGGCGGAAGGATTGCTAGAGCCCAGAAGTCTGACGCTGGGGTGACTGGGAGCTTGAGTGCCACTGCACTCCAACATGGGCAAAGGAGTGAGACTCCAACTCAAAAAAAAAAGTCTGTGATTCCAACATAGGCTTCTGGCACCATGACTCTTGAACTTTCTGCTCTGGCGATCTTTGCCTCCTCTTTGCTAATGCTTACCTCCCACCCACCCCCAATCCCATGGTCCCTCTCTTACCAGACTCCAGCAGGTTGTCCTCCCCAGCTCCAAAAGGGCAGAGGGAGGCTTTATAGCTCCTGAGACCCACCTCCCCTCCACAGCTGCCACCCCCATCTGTGGCCTAGGCCAAAGTCCTGGCCAACAGAACCACCCAGGTCAGAAGGGGCAGTGACGTTCCCCAAGGTCAAGCTGCATGGAGCCATCACTCTGAAAAGTCACCCCTGAGAGAGACCGGCTGGGTTGGGGGCCGTGGAGGGGTTGCGGGTCCTGGGTGCCCACCAGGAACGGGTCTGGGATATGCATCCCATGGGAAATGAGGGCAGAGCTCCGAGAGGCCACCGTGGGGGCCTGCTGACCACCTGCTCTGCAGCCTCCACCAGCCTTCACCCAGGAGTCCAGGCCTCAGCCCCTCCTTCCTCAGACCCAGGAGTTCAGGCTCCCAGGGCCCACCTCCCTCAGACTAAAACTGAGGTGCCAGGGAGCTGGGCTCCGTGGCTCAGCCTGTAATCCCGCGCCTTTGGGAGGCTGAGGTGAGTGGATTGCCTGAGCCCGTGGGTTCGAGACCCATCTGGGCAACTTGGCAAGACCTCATCTCTACGATAAATCCAACTCAAAAAAAAAAAAGAAATCTCCCAGCGTAAGCCCACAGTGAAGGCATCACCCCCTTCCCCCAAAGCCCTTCACTGTCCCTCCCCTGTCTTCTACTTATTAACTCCTGGGAGGGGGCGGGGTGGGTTTATCTCTGCCCACATAGGGGAGGGATCTGAACAGGAACACAGATAAGAATTCATTTATTGGGAAGGTATAAACAACATACATATAAATATATATATTTTGGAAAGGACATCTCGCTACAAGTCGAGGTGGGTCTTGAACTCCTGGGCTCACACGTTCCTCCCACCTCAGCCTTCCGAGTAGCTGGGACTACAGGCATGGGCTGTTCCTCCGACTTCTAGGAGGATTTTAATCCTGGTCCTTCTCCCCACAGAGCAGCTTGGGGCACAGGCTGTGGGCCCTGTTCACGAGGCTGTCCTTGGAGCTGATGAACCAGGCTTGGGTGCGGGGACCCAGGTCCCTCAGGTGGTCGTCATAGTAGGTCTGCACGAAGCCCTGGAGGGCCCCGGGGCCCCTGCAGGGGAGGGATGTCAATGTTGAGACCACAGCTACCCCCTGAGTTTCCCTGCCTGGTTACCCCCTCCTCTGTCTGACCCATGAGTTCCTGCTGTCAGCTCTCACCATCCACTCCTCTCAGACCTGGAGACTACAGCCCTGGAGTCCCGGTCCCTGGGCCCTCCTCCCTCAGAACCAGGAGTCCAGGGGCCCGACCCCTCCTCCCTCAGACTCTGGAGTCCAGGCTCCCAGCTTCTCCTCCCTCAGATGGGCTGCTGCCCCTCCCCTAGCGCCACACCTGCGCACTCACCAGAACCACTGCCACCCCTCTCTGGTCCTGGTCACCAGCTCCTTCACCCGGCCCTGCACCTGGCTCCAGCGGCTCTGCCTCGGCTCTGGCTCTGGCTGGGAGCTCAGGGTTTCCGCAGGCACTTCTTGCTGGCATGCTTGATGGAACCAGAGGACCATTTAGGAGGCAGATAACCCTGCCTTCCTTTCCCTCCACACTTGTCCTCTGTCCCTCTTGGTGGCCAGGGCAGCCCCTCGCCAGCCCTCTGGCCACCCGCCTTCCCCGCATGTGTCCCTCCGACCACTAGCCTCCATTCAACCGCAGCTCACCTCCTTTTACCCAGTGTCCGTGGTCCCTCTAGTCATGCCTGTCTGCTTGGGGTACTCTCCCTCTGTCTCCTCTGTCTGTAACTCCACTAGGCCCGTCCTGTCCCCTCCCTTCCCAATGCTTCCTTCACCACTCCTTCCTCCCTCTCTCCTGTGACAACCTGCAGACAGCAGAGAGGGAGCACTGGCGACTTTCTGCCCCCAGGGAGGATGTTGGCTCAGCCAAGTTCCCGCCCCGTGGCTCATTTTCCTTCCTTGAACATAGGTCTGGAATCCACACACCCAGGCAAGATCTCACCTACGGAGCCTAGTCACATGGGGACACAGACACACATTCGTACAGAGGCACCCCTGTGACACGCTGTGTGTCTCAGCCAATGAGGTAACCTCTCTGAGACTCAGTTTCCGCTTCTGCAGAATGGGATAATAATAGCACCTTCCTCAGGGTTAGTGTGAGATTGAAGCATTGAGACATACCATGCATTTAGAACGGGACCTTGTACAGTGTAGGCACCATATACATGTTCAATAAAAATTTAGGCCAAGCATGGTGGCTCATGCCTGTAATCCCAGCACTTTGAGAAGCCAAGGCGGGAGGATTGTTTGAGCCCAGGAGTTCGAGACCAGACTCGGTAACATAGTGAGATGTCAAAAAAAAAAACAAAACAGGAGTGGTGGTGCACGCCTGTAGTCCTAACTACTCAGGAGGCTAAGGTGGAAGGATCACCTGAGCCCAGAAGGTCAAGGCTGCGGTGAGCCGTGATTGTGCCACTGCAGTCCAGCCTGAGTGACAGAGTGAGACCCTGACTCAAAAAAGATTGGTTTCGATTTTTTTTTTTTTGAGTTGGAGTCTCACTCTGTCGCCCAGACTGGAGTGCAGAGGCTGCTCCCGGCCTCCGTAGCCTCGACCTGCTGGGCTCCGGTGATCCTTTCACCTCAGCATTCCAAGTAGCACATGCTAACTTTTATTTATTTATTTATTGTAGAGACGAGGTCTCACATTGTCCAGACTGGTCTCGACCATCTGGTCTTAGCAATCCTTTCACCTCAGCCTCCCAAAGTGCTGGAATTACAGACTTGAGCCAACACACTTGCCCTAAGTTTTTGATTTATTGTAGAGATGAGGTCTCACCAAGTTGCCCAGGCTGGTCTCAAACCCATGGGCTCAGGCAATCCTCTCACCTCTGCCTCCCCAAGTGCTGGGATCATAGGCATGAGCCACTGCACCTGGCCCGCAAAATTGTTTTTAATTTAAATGTGTGAGGCCGGGCTTGGTGGCTGAGCCTGTAATCCCAGCACTTTGGGAGGCCGAGGCGAGTGGATTGCCTGAGTCTGCAGGTTCAAGACCCATCCGGGCAACTTGGCAAGACCTGGTCTCTACAATAAGTAAAAAATTAACCGGGCATGGTAGCGCATGCCTGTAGTTCCGGCTACTTGGAAGGCTGAGGCGGAAGGATCGCCGGAGCCCACCAGGTCGAGGCTGCAGTGGCCAGGAGCGTGCCACTGCACTCCAGTCTGGGCGACAGAGTGAGACTCCAACTCAAAAATAAAATAAAAAGCTGAGCTCGGTGTCTCACCCTGTAATCCCGCGCCTTTGGGAGACTGAGGTGAGTGGATTGCTGAACCCGCAGGTTCGAGACCTGCCTGGACAACTTGGCGAGACCTCATCTCTACAATAAATCAAAAAAGTAACCAGGCATGGTAGTGCGCGCCTGTAGTTCCAGCTACTTGGAAGGCTGAGGCGGAAGGATCGCCGGAGCCCAGTAGGTCGAGGCTGCGGTGGCCGGGAGCGGCCACTGCACTCCAGTCTGGGTGACAGAGTGAGAATCCAACTCAAAAAATAATAATAAAATAAAATAAAAAACAAATGTGTGTGCACCAGCACACGCTCACAGACACCTTCACAAGTGCCCACATGCATCTTTTGCACACACAGACCGCATAGAGACACACGTGCACACAAACATACACGTGATCATAAACGCACACGTTTACCACCCTGACTGCATATAGACAGGGACCTGATGGCCACTGTCCTTTGTACCAACACCCCCATCCCCACTTCACACTCAGCCACTGACACACAGCTCCCGTCACACACACACATGCACAAGCCACAAAGCACACACACGCCCTTCCCACCTGTCTACAAACCCACAGCCGCATCGCCCCCACCCAGGTGTGGGATCCACGTCCACCCACCCTCTTCTCCTCACCCACAGCACAGGCCAGGGCCAGAACGCAGACCCAGAGGGAGGGCAGGGCCCGGAACCTGCATCTAAGGAGGGACATTTCTGGGGGCTCCGTCGCTCTGTCCCTTCCTGCTCAGCTCTCCCGGCCGGGGGGAGGGGAGGTTGCACAGAGCAGGCCCCTCCCCAGGCCACCTCCCCACGCCTCTTGGCAGGGGCCCAGGGGACAGTGACAACCAGAGGCCATGCCCGCCCCCCTGCAGGCCTCCCTCCTTTCCACCCTCCCAGCACGGTGGCCTGACAGAAGGTCCTTCAGCCTCCTGCCCAGGTTCAAATCCTGGCTCCATCTCCCATGACAGTCCCTTTTCTGGCTTCAGTTTCCTCTTCTGTAAAATGGGGGCCGTGAGCTGGGCTCGGTGGCTCAGCCTGTAATCCCGCGCCTTTGGGAGACTGTGGTGAGTGGATTGCCTGAGCCCGCAGGTTCGAGATCTGCCTGGACAACTTGGCGAGACCTCATCTCTACAATAAAATAAAAATGAGCCGGGCATGGTAGTGCGCACCTGTAGTTCCAGCTACTCGGAAGGCTGAGGCGGAAGGATCGCTGGAGCCCAGCAGGTCGAGGCTGCGGTGGCCGGGAGCGGCCACTGCACTCCAGTCTGGGCGACAGAGTGAGACTCCAACTCAAAAAAAAAACAAAAAAATGGGGGCCGTGGTCTGTTATGTCAGGGCATTAACTAGACAACACGATACAAGCTCTTATCACAGAACTTGGCAACATAAGTGCTCACAGTTCATAGCCGTTATTTCTTTCGTGTCTAAAACCCCTCAGGGCCAGGTGCATGGTGAGGACTCAACAGGGCCAAAGGGACAATGGCAGGAGACAGCTACACCATCTTGTGTCTCCAGTCTCTGCTTCTTCCCTGGTGGGCTAGGGCTCAGTCCCCTCCAAGTATCTCTTGAGTTTTGAATTCCAGTTCTTTCTCCTTGCGTGACCCTGGGCTCAGACAGACCCAGGCTTGGAGTCCTGAACTGTTTTACCATGTGACCTGGGCAAGTATGTTCCCCTCTTTGGGGCTCCACTTTTTCTTTTTTCTTTTTTTTGGAGGAGTAGGGGGGTGGTGGTGGGGTGGAATCTTACTCTGACACTCAGGCTGGAGAGCAGTGGCACGCTTCTGGCCACTGCTGCCTCAACCTGCAAGGCTTAGGTGATCCTTCCACCTCAGCCTCCCAAAGCACGGGATGACAGGCTGAGCCACCAAGCCTGGCTCATTTTTTCCTCTGTAAAACGAGAGTAATCATCAGCACCTGCCTCCCAGACTCCATGTGAAGTCCACGTGAGGCCTATGCAATAAATAGTAGGTGCATTTAGTAGGACATTACCTGCGTCAGGCCCAGGCTTGGAGCTAGACAGAAGGAAAATGAGCCGGGCACGGTGGCTCAGGTCCGTCATCCCAGCACTTTGGGAGGTGGAGGCAAGAGGTTTGCCTGAGCCCAGGGATTCAAGACCAGCCTCGGAAATTTGGCAAGACTTCGTCTCTACTATAAATCAAAAAATTAGTCAGGTGTGCTAGTGCACTCCTGTAGTTCCAGCTACTTGGAAGGCTGAGGCAGAAGGATTGCCTGAGCCCAGCTGGACAAGGCTGGGGTGGCTGTGAGTATGCGACAGAGTGAGATTTCAACTCAAAAAATAAATAAACAAATAAATAAAATGGAATTGCCAGACAAAAACCAGAATGGTCAATTGCATTTCAATTTCAAATAAGCAATAAATAATTATTTAGTAGAAATATGTCCCAGTCGGGCATGGTGGCTCACGCCTATAATCCCAGCACTTTGGGAGGCCAGAGTGAGAGGATTGCCTGAGCCCAGGGGTTTGAGACCACCCTGGGCAACTTGGCAAGACCTCATCTCTACAATAAATCAAAAATTAGCCGGGTGTCGTGGTACACACCTGTAGTTCCAGCTACTTGGAAGATTGAGGCGGAAGGATCGCTGGAGCCCAGCAGGTCAATACTGGGGTGGCCTGAGTGTGCCACTGCACTCCAGCCTGAGCAACGGAGTGAGACTCTAACTCAAAAAAACAAAACAAAACAAGAAATATGTCCCATGCAATATTTGGGAGTTATACCAAAAAAATTATTTGCTGTTAGTCTGAAATTCATATGTAACTGGGTGCCCTGTATTTTATTTATTTATTTTTTTAGTTAGTCTCACTCTGTCTCCCCAGCTGGGGTGCAGTGGCACGCTCAACGGCCACCACAGCCTTGACCTGCTGGGCTCAGGCGATCCTTCCACCTCAACCTTCCAAGTAGCTGGAACTATAGGCACGCGCCACTACGCCCGGCTAATTTTTGATTTATTGTAGAGATGAGGTCTCACCAAGTTGCCCAGGCTGGTCTCAGACCCCTGGGCTCAGGCAATCCTCTTGCCTCAGCCTCCACAGTGCTGGGATTATAGGCATGAGCCACGGCACCCAGCCTGTCCCGTATTTTTTTTTTTTTTGAGTTGGAGTCTCACTCCATGGCCCAGACTGGAGTGCAGTGGCCGCTACCGGCCACCGCAGCCTCGACCTGCTGGGCTCCAGCGATCCTTCCGCCTCAGTCTTCCAAATAGCCGGAATTACAGGCATGCCCTACCATGCCTGGCTGATTTTTTGATTTATTGTAGAGATGAGGTCTCGCTGCCCAGGCGGGTCTCGAACCCGCGGGCTCAGGCCATCCACTCACCTCGGCTTCCCAAAGGCATGGGATTACAGGCTGAGCCACCAAGGCTGGCTCCGTCCTGTATTTTTATGTGGCCAATTTGACAATCCAGCCTTGGCCAGAAGCTGAACAATTGTGAGGAGGGTCATGGCGCAGATTCCTCCGGTGGAATGTTGTCTATCCCCTGGGCCCTGGCACGAGCACAGTAAGTGCTCAACAGATGTTCCCTGGCGTTCCTCGTTGACAATAATCAGCAAATGAAACCACCCGGAGTTTCTGTTTGGGATGATGAAAATGTTCTGGAAATAAATAGTCGTGATGGTTGCATAACCATGTGAATGCTCTTAATGCCACTGAACTGTACAACTAAAAAAACAGCTTCAATGGTAGGTTCTATGCTATTTAGATTTCCCCACAATAAAGGAAAAAAAGCAGCGGAGGGAAAGAACCATAGGCATGTTTATGTTAAGGCAGCATGACATACCTGCTCCCCTGATCGATATCATGGCTTCAACTGACCGTGGGGAAATGATACAGAGATCCGCTAATGTCTGTCCATATTGCCACAGTCCCTAGAGAAGGGCATGGCAAGGCGAAAACGTTCCTGTACATTCCTGAACAATATTCCTGAGAGTTAATAAAAGATGCGCTTCCGGCTGGGGTCAGTGACTCAGCCTGTAATCTCAGCACTCTGGGAAGCTGAGGCGAATGGATTGCCTGAACCCACCAGGTTTGAGACCAGCCCGAGCAACTTGGCAAGACCTCATCTCATCTCTACAATAAATCAAAAATTGACCGGGCATGGTAGCGCATGCCTGTAGTTCTGGCTACTTGGAGGGCTGAGGCAGAAGGGTCACTGGAGCCCAGCAGGTTGACACCGAGGTGGCAGTGAGTGTGCACTGCACAGCCTGGGCAACAGAGTGAGACTCTGACTCCAAAAAAAAAAAAAAAAAAAAAAAA
>NW_007011652.1:242070-245145 GCF_000164805.1 Carlito syrichta
GAGTCTGGCTCTGCTCCCTGGATTCGAACTCAGAAATAAACTTCTTTCTACCAGTTCCCTGCCCCTTTGATTTACTGGTATCAAGGGGAGCAGTTGAGCATTACTCGGACCATAACAGCGGGGACTGGGCCTGGGGTGGGGCGGGGTCTCTGACCTCTGCCCCAGCTCCAAGGTCTGCGTGCAGCCAGGGCTGTGTGTTTGCTGTTCGATGCTTGCAATGTTTGCCCATCTCAGGGACAGGCTGAAGGTCGCTCCCGGTCGACCTCAGGGGCAGCTCACAAACAACTGGGAGCAGAGAGGCAGGAGAAGGAGGGGGTGGACCTGAGACCCTGTGTGTGTCTGGGGGCAAGGAGTGTCCCTCCAAAGTTCCCAGACCTGGCCACCAAACCTCCAAATCACTCTCATCTCTTTTCTCCACCCCAGGGCCCCATTCTATCTTCTAATTCCTTGAATCCCTGCACCCACCTCCTGGCTAATAATCTTCTGATGACTCCAACCACCAGCCTCCCAACTGGCTGTTCTGGATTATGGCAGGGAAGTATGGGGTGAAAGAGGGCTTGAAATGTCCCCTCTGAAGCCAGGTGCGGTGGCTCAGGTCTGTAATCCCAGCACTTTGGAAGGCAGAGGTGAGAGGATTGCCCGAGCCCAGGAGTTCAAGACCAGCCTGGGCAGGGTGGTGAGACCTCGTCTCTACAATAAATCAAAAAATTATCTGGTAGTGGTGGTGCACGCCTGTGGTTCCAGCTACTTGGAAGGCTGAGGTGGAAGGATCGCCTGCGCCCAGCAGGTCGAGGCTGCGGTGGCCATGAGTGTGCCACTGCACTCCAGCATGGACAACAGAGTGGAACTCCAACAACAACAACAACAAAAAAGCCCTCTCTGTCTCTTTCTGCTTTCTCTCTGAGAGATCTCCATTCATGTTGAGAAAATAAGATATAAGTTGCATTTCACAAAATTCACTCTTTATTTATTTTTAGTTAGGATCTCACCCTGTTGTCCAGGCTGGAATGTAGGGGCACCATCAAGGCTCACTGCAGCCTCAAGCTCCTGGGCTCAGGCAATCCTCCAGTCTCAGCCTTCCGAATAGCTGAGACTATAGGCACATGCCACTATGCCTGGTTAATTTTTTTTAGTTTTATTTTATAGAGAGGAGGTTTCGCTGTATTGCCCAGGTTGGTCTCAAACTCCTGGGCTCACACTTCAGCCTCCCAAAGTGCTGGGATTACAAGCATTAGACACTGTTCCCAGTCAAATTCTTTTTTTTTTTCTTTTGAGTTGGAGTCTCACTCTGTTGCCCAGGCTGGAGTGCAGTGGCAGGCTCACGGCTACCCCAGCATTGATTTGCTGGGTTCTGGCAATCCTTCCACCTCAGACTTCCAAGTAGCAAGAACTACGGGTGTGCACTACCACGCCTGGCTAATTTTTTATTTATTGTAAAGACAAGGTCTCACCAAATTGCCCAGGCGGGTGTCGAACTCATGGACTCAGGCAATCCGTTTTCCTCGGCCTCCCAAAGTGCTGGGATTACAGGCTGAGCCACTGAGCCCAGCCCTATTTAGCTTTTAAAGGAACCACTAAACTGCTTTCCAAGGTGGCTGTTCAGTTTTTCATTCACGTTTGTACAAAAAACATTCATGGAAGAAAAAAAAACCGTGTAGCTCATCATACTCATCCTCAGTTCTCTTTGGCTAGCTCGGAATGGTCTTTCAGGTTTCAGGTCCAAAATGTCCCTTCCTCCAAGAAGCCCTCCATGCCCGCTAGGCTGGGCCAGGCATCCCTTGGAGCCCCCATCCCTGCCCCGCCCTCTGGGGGGCGTGTCTTCTGCGGTGGGGATGGCAGCCCTCTCAGGCTGATCCAAGTGTGCAGCTTCCACGCCCAGAGTGTGAACAGTTGTGGACTCTCTGGGAATCTCTTTCTTGGTGTGATCAGGGCTCTTTGCTCTCAGAGGCCCTGCAGGTGTGTTTGTCAACCCAAGAAAAACAAATGTATTGGCTCTAAAGTATGAAATGGAACAGAACACGGCAACATTAGAACGAATGACTTTGAGAATGAGTCATGAATGGTAATCAAGCATCTGCATGTCAGCTGGTCAGTGGCACGCAAATACTCCTTCACTGGTTCAAGAAATTGTTGTGTTTTTTTTTTTTAGTTGAGTCTCACTGTCACCCAGACAGGAGTGTAGTGGCACACTCATGGCCACCACAGCCTCAACCTGCTGGGATCAGGCGATCCTTCTGCCTTAGCCTTCCAAGTAGCTGGAACCACAGGTGAGTGTCACCACACCTGGCTAACTTTTTTGATTTATTGTAGAGTCGAGGTCTCACCAAGTTGCCCAGGCGGGTCTCGAACCCGCGGGCTCAGGCAATCCTTTTGCCTCCGCCTCTCAAAGTGCCGGGATTACAGGCGTGAACCACCACCCCCAGCTATTTACTTATTTTCTGAGTCAGAGTCTCACTCTGTTGCCCAGACTGGAGTGCAGTAGCATGATCCCAGCTCCCTGCAACTTCAGCTTCCTTGGCTCAGTTGATCCTCCCCTCTCAGCCTCCTGAGTAGCTGGGACTACAGGCATGTGCCATCACACCCAGCTAATTTTTTTGATTTTCCTTTTGTAGAGAGGAAGTCTTGCTATGTTGTCCAGGCTGGTCTCAAACTCCTGAGCTCAGGCAATCCTCGTGCTTCAGCCTCCCAAAGTGCTGGGATTACAGGCATGAGCCACGGCACCCAGCCTGAGAGTTGTATTTATACATTTATTTTTCCACCTTTGTTCTCCAACCTCACTCCCATCACCTCTACTCCCTAAGTATCCGTCCCTCAAATATGCTTGGAGTATTTCCTCTTATGTGAAACAACTCTAACAACTCTCTCTCTTTTTTTTTTTTGAGTTGGAGTCTCACTTTGTCGCCCAGACTGGAGTGCAGTGGCAGGCTCCCTGCCACCGCAGCCTCGACCTGCTGGACTCCAGCGATCCTTCTGCCTCAGCCTTCCAAGCAGCTGGATCTACAGGAGCGTGCTACTACGTCCGGCTAATTTTTGATTTATTGTAGAGATGAGGTCTCGCCAAGTTGCCTGGGCGGG
>NW_007011652.1:245423-247986 GCF_000164805.1 Carlito syrichta
TCTGGCTACTTGGAAGGCTGAGGCGGAAGGATCGCCGGAGCCCAGCAGGCGAGACTGCGGTGGCCGGGAGCGGCCACTGCACTCCAGTCTGGGCGACAGAGTGAGACTCCAACTCAAAAATAAAAAAATTAGTAGGCATAGTGGCACGTTACTTGGAAGGCTGAGGTGAAAGTATTGTTGGAGCCCAGCAGGTTGAGGCTGCGGTGGCCAGGAGCATGCCACTGCACTCCAGCCTGGGCGACAGTGTGAGACCCAAACTCAAAGTGTGGCCCTGGACCCCCCATCTGGGTTCACTCTTGGCTGTGTGACCTCAAGCCAGTGACTTTAGCCTTCTGTGGCTCAGTTTCCTCATCTATAAAATAGAAAAGAAGCCGGGTTCGGTGGCTTAGCCTGTAATCCCGCGCCTTTGGGAGGCTGAGGTGAGTGGATTGCCTGAGCCTGCGGGCTGGAGACCTGGCTGGGCAGTGAGACCTCATCTCTACAATAAATAAAAAAATCAGCCGGGCGTGGTAGCGCATGCCTGTAATTCCGGCTACTCGGAAGGATGAGGTGGAAGGATCGCCAGAGCCCAGCAGGTCGAGGTTGCGGTGACGGGGAGTGGCCACTGCACTCCAGGTTGGGCAACAGAGTGAGACTCCAACTAAAAAAAAAAAAAAATAGAGCAGTGGAAGCCAGCACCTCGTTATTTCACCAAATAGTATTGATCCCCTGTACCATGACCTATGTCAGGCTCTGCCTGGGGACACGGTGACAACAGCCTTGGCTTTGCCCTTCTGGGACTCACAGTCCAGTGGGGGGTGACAGACCAGTCCCCAGTGATAACCCGGGGTGGGCAGGACGGGAATGGAGGTGCTTGATCCAGCCTGGGGGTCATGGAGGACTTCCTGGAGGTGGGGACACAGAGCTGAGACCTGGAAGGTGAGGATTGTGTATGTCTCTTCTCAGGCTCTATGCCATGCCCTACCCTGCCCTTTTGTGTACCTTCTACTGTGTGCAGTGATGAATCAAACCCAACCTCTTATCTCAGACAAACCAAATCAGGAAAGTATAGCACAGTATGACCTTACACAAGTGACTTCACCTCTCTGGGACTTAATGCCCTTATGGGATTTTTTTTTTTTCGAGTTGGGGTCTCACTGTGTCAGCCATAGTAGAGTGCAGTAGCACGCTCACGGTGACCGCAGCCTCAACATGCCAGGCTCAGGTGATCCTTCTACCTCAGCCTTCCAAGTAGCTGGACTTACAGGCACGCATCACCACACTCAGTTAATTTTTAAAAATTTCTTATAGATACAAGGTCTTGCTAAGTTGCCCAGGCTGGTCTCAAACCCCTGAACTCAGGCAACCCTCTTGCCTCCAACTCTCAAAGTGCTGAGATTACAGCTGTAAACCACCACACCCGGCTGGGATTTTCTTTTGAGTCAGGGACTCACTCTGTTGCTCAGGCTGGAGTGCAGTGGCACCATCATCACAGCTCACCGCAACCTTGTCCTCCTAGGCTCAGGTGAACCTTCTACCTCAGCCTCCCAAGTAGCTGGGACTCCAGGCACACACCGCCACACCCTGCTAATTTTTTGATTAGCTGTAGAGAAGAGGTCTTGCTCTGTCACCCAGGATGGTGTCAAGCTCCTGGGCTTAAGCCATCCTCCCGCTTTGGCCTCCCAGAGTGCTGGGATGCATAAGCCTCGGTTTGCAAGGTTCTTATGAAGATTCTTTCCAGCTTATGAAGTTAAAACATTCTCAATACAGGGCAAGTACATGAGGCTCAGTACATTGAAATCACCCTAAGGTACGACCATACCCTCTCCCACTGCCCCACAGTGAAGATCTCAGAGAATGTTCTAGAGCATTTTTATTGGTGCAGGGGGGACCCGGGCATCGCGGAGGGAGCCTTGGGTATGTGAGCTGGGATGTGGGAAACTTTCCGAGTTCCTCCTGGGCTGTGGCCCTCCAGGTGTTCAGGAGTCAATTTTCAGTTTCTCCTTCACTTTCTGGAGTGTCTCTGAAAACCAGTTCCTGTGTGGAGAGATGGGGAGGAGGGTCACTAAGTGCTGGCACTCCCTAGATGCCCAAATTCGCTTACCTGTCTCCCTGATCTTCTGGTTCCTGGCTTTCCATTCCCACTGTCTGTAGGAGTAAGAGGATAGCTGTGCTGGGTGGGCCAACTTCTGTGACCCGGTTTCCCAGATGGACCAGCGCACCTTGAATTCGAAACACCGCCCTGGCCTGGCTTTCAAGGCCTGTCATCTCTTGCGACCACCCCTTTTGTTCCAAGCCTGCTCTTGACCTACCTGTCCCCCTCTCATTCAAGGACACATTCCAGCCTCCCTGCCTCTGCCCAAGTTGTTCCCCTTGTCTGGAAGGCCACACTCCCTAGATCCCTGCCTCAGGGTCTTTGCCTCTTCCTCCATAGAGGACATTTTCCCCAGGTTTAGGCCTGGCTGGATTTTCCACATTATTCAGATCTCAATTTAAAGTGTCACCTATCAGCCGGGCTCGGTGGCTCAGCCTGTAATCCCACGCCTTTGGGAGGCTGAGGTGAGTGGATTGCCTGAGCCCGCGG
>NW_007011652.1:248294-252165 GCF_000164805.1 Carlito syrichta
CCAGGCGGGTCTCGAACCCACGGGCTCAGGCCATCCACTCACCTCAGCCTCCCAAAGCGCGGGATTACAGGCTGAGCCACCGAGCCCGGCTGTTCATCAGTTTTAGACTCCCAGTTTTAGATAGTTTACAACACTTAGCAAATGCTTAATACATATTTGGGTTTTTTTGAGCTGGAGTCTCACTCTTGTTGCCCAGGCTGGAGTGAATGCCACGGCCACCGCAGCCTCGACCTGCTGGGCGCCAGCGATCCTTCTGCCTCAGCCTTCCAAGTAGCTGGAACTACAGGCACATGCCACCATGTCCGGTTAGTTTTTTGTGATTTATTGTAGAGATGAGGTATCACCAAGTTGCCCAGGCTGGTCTTGAACCCCTGGGCATGGTGAGTGCACATGTTAGCTCAGTGATATATGGAGCATTTACAATGCACCAGAGACTCTGAAAATCCCCTCTCTACTTCCCCTCAGAACCACCCATTTCACAGGAGAGAAAACTGGGGCTGATGGTGATGCTCTTCTCTCAGATCACACAGGAAATAAGGAGGTCTACACCTGCTGTGGACCCAGACCCAGGCTTGGGTTCTTTGCTATCCAAGGACCATCTTTAAAATGTGGCCTGGATGGGAGTCAGGGAACCTCTCCCTGAAGTCTGAGCACCTTGATATCTAGCTGTTTGACCACAGGGATAATATCAACCTCTCTGGCACTTGGTTTTTTTCAATCTATTCATCTTGGACCATCCTGGGCTGCACCCTGACACACCCCAGCCCTCCTGTGCCCTGGGAAGGGTCCTAACCGGGTCTTGGTAGAAATTTCACTCTGCTTGATGCGGTCAATGACTTCTCGGGCTTTTTCCCCCAGGGTTTGTCCAAGGTCCTTCAGCTTATCCAAGGCGCTGGAGCCGTCTGGGGCCCCCTGGGCTGGGACTGGGCCTGCCAGGAAGATGGGAGGGGTGCGAAAATGTGTTACCGGGAGTCTCAGGATGGGATTCCGGGGAAGGAAATGGGTATCCTTGAATGTGATTCTTGGGGGTCATATTGTCAGAATGGAGAGAGGCTTCTGTTGTCACTGGACGGGGCTGTTGGAAATTACCTTACTCAGCACTGCCTCCCCCGCCCCGCCCCTTTCAAAACTGTAGAAGCAGGACAGCCAATCCCAGCGGTGGGGGAGCCCATACGTCACCAGTCGCTAGGGCCCCTCGGGCAGATTTGCCGCCTACTGAACTGACCTAGTTTAGAGAATCCTGAAACCCATGTATCCACGACAGGGGACCCACGCCTCGGAAGGGGCCGCAGAGCTCTCAAGGGTCCTCTACAGTGGGACCCCAGGCCTGTGGCCTGCGTCACCCTCCCAAATCTCAAGGTCCCCAATTTCCTAGCCCACTTTTACCTTCCAGGACCATCGACAGAACCACCACCAGGACCGGGAGCGACAGGAAGAGCCTCATGGCCGGACCGGAGGGGCACTCTGCAGAGGCAGGGGCGGGGGCGATCAGTGGCGGCCCTCCTCCCTCCCTTCCACCGCCCCTCCACCCGCTTTCTCGGGCGCTCTTGCAGGGGGCTTGGGGAGGGGCGGCGGTCATCCCTCCCAAGGACTCAGCACCAACCTGGATCCTTGCAGCCAGGCAGCTCGGGTGGGAGGTCCTGGCCCTGCCGGGACCTTTATCAGGCTGGGAGGGGGCGGGGCAGGTCAATCTCCCTCCTCCTGAGCCTTCCCCTGGCTGCCTGCCTCCCCGGGCCTACACACATTTTCCGCCCCTGCCCCATGCCTGTGGGGGTTGCGGGGTCAGCTGGGGCCCAGTCACGTCCCTAGGCCCAAAGTCTTTTGCTGTCAGCAGTTCATCTCCAAGTCTCCCTGACTTTGAGGGCTCCTCAGCCTGCCACAGCCCTTCTCGACAGTCATTGCGCTCTCACCCAGGCCGTCTCCCAGCAGAGGTCTCTCAGAACCTGTGGGTCTTATCTCCTGAGAGGGCCATCTCTTCCCTCAGCCCTCCCCTTCTTAGCCAGCCTCCTCAGCTCGCTCCAACAACTCTTCCTTCATGACTCTGGGGTCTCTCTCAGTTTACCCCACACTTCTCCTACCAAACCCACTTTCCTTTTTTTGAAACTGGGTCTCACTCTGTTGCCCAGCCTGGAGCGCAATGGCACGATCACGGCTCACTGCCGCCTCGACCTTCCGGGCTCAAGCAATCCTCCTGCCTCAGTCTCCTGAACAGCTGGGACTACAGGTGTGCGCCACTATGCCCTGCTAATTTTTAAATTTTTTTGTAGAGACACGATCTTCCTATGTGGTCCAGGCTGATCTCAAACTCCTGAGCTCAAGGGATCCTCCCGCCTCAGCCTCCCAGAATGCTGGGATTACAGGTGTGAGCCACCATGCCTGGCTCCTGCCCAGGCGGGTCTCGAACCCGCGGGCTCAGGCAATCCACTCACCTCAGCCTCCCAAGGTGCAGGATTACAGGCTGAGCCACTGAGCCCGACTGGGCTTCCATTTTCTAGATGGGGAAGCTGAGGCCCAGCCAAGAGCATCCAATAGCTTGATGAGAGGCTGAAGGGGAGCTCTTTGTCCCCTTGCCACCTACAATCTTTCAGACCAGCCCTTGAAGCTGCCCAGACCTCACTGATGCTCTCTGGCCTCTTAACTTTATAGTCTTCAATCTCCCTTTTTTGAAAGGGCAGGGGTCTTCTCAGCCTGTCTAAGCTTCAAAACCTCAGCTTCGAAGCTCTCAGCGTGTGCCCGGCCATTCCTTCCACCAGACTTCCTCCCACCCCAGGTCCCTGGCTACCTCACCCAACAGTCAGGCTGCTCTTATTCATCCTCCCAGGCCCCTCCTGGCGCCAAGCCCACCCCCCAACTCTCTCCTCTCCCCTCCCCACATCCGTTCCCTGGGGCTGGAGTCCAATGCCTCCCCCCTCCCCCTCCCACCCCTGCCGGCTGCCTCTGACCGCCAGTGATCCCTGGCAGCTAGCGGGCCGGGTGGCCCAGCCTGGCCTCAGACTCTAGGTTGGCTGGCCTTGTGCCCCCACTACCACGTGTCAGCCTGAGGGCAAGGGGGATGGTTGTGAAAGGGACCGCACAGACAGGACCCTGACAGAATTGCGACATCCCTCTGACAAACTCAGAGCTTCCAGTCCCAGTGGGAGGGGGCGGCTACTTCCCCAACTCAACCCAGTAACTCCCCAGACATCATCTCAGATGTCTGCACAGAAAAGCTCAAAGCACCCCTGCCATTCCAGTCTCATCCCTCAGCTACATGGGCTTCCATTTTCTTTCTTTCTTTTTTTTTTTTTTTGAGTTGGAATCTCACTCCGTCGTCCAGGCTGGAGTGCAGCGGCCGCTCCCGGCCACCGCAGCCTCAACCCGCTGGGCTCCGGCGATCCTTCCGCCTCAGCCTTCCGAGTAGCCAGAATTACAGGCATGTGCTACCATGCCAGGCTGATTTTTTTTTTTATTTATTGTAGAGATGAGGTCTCGCCAAGTTGCCCAGGCAGGTCTCGAACCCACAGGCTCAGGCAATCCACTCACCTCAGCCTCCCAAGGCGTGGGATTACAGGCTGAGCCACTGAGCCTGGCTGGGCTTCCATTTTCTAGATGGGGAAACTGAGGCCCAGCCAAGAGCATCCAACAGCTTGAAGAGGGGCTGAAGGGGGGCCCTTCCTAGACTCCAGGCTGCCTCTTTGAATCCCTGCTGGGGCCAGGCCCTGCCTCACAGTTATCTCCTGCCAGCCTTTTTTCTGGAACCTTCTTCTGCAGCCCTTGTCCCAGCTCTAGGTCTGACCAGGACGGCGGTGAGGAAGGGCACCCTCTCTGCTTGGAAGTCTTCATGTGTGAGATTCAGCTTTTCTTTCCCTTTTTTTTTTTTTTTTTTTTTTTT
>NW_007011652.1:252619-253495 GCF_000164805.1 Carlito syrichta
AATCCTCTCACTTCTGCCTCCCAAAGTGCTGGAATTATAGGCGTGAGCCACCACACCCGACCAGATTCAGCTTTTCAAGTGGTGGATGTGACTGATGCTGCCTCCCTCTTTGACATCTGGGGAAACTGAGGCTCTGAGAGGGTGCTGGCCCAGAACCCACTGGCCCGTCCCCTCCTCACTCAGCCCCCCATGAGTCATCTCTGGGGGAGGGGAGCCCGCCCCCGGATAAGCAAGCAGAGCAGTGCCAGGGAACACACGGAGTGCAGGAGCCAAGCCGGGCAGAGGGACATGGAGAAGTTGTAGGCCAGGCCTGGGAGACACAAGCTCAAGCCCTGGCCTGTCCCTGTTGGCAGGATCCCTGTTCCCCCTCTCTGAGAACTGAGGGGGTGGGAGGCGGGAGTGCGCCAGTAGCCTGAAGGCTGCCACCCAGGCCAACCCTCTCTGGCTCCGGCCAGGTGCAGACGCTCATAGGGGCGCCTTGCTCTTCCCTCCCCTGCCTGGATCCAGCACCCAGTTGTCTTGTTGGGAGAGACAGGGCTAGACAGCACAGCTGGAGGCGAGAAGGATGGAGAATGAGGACACAGGCGGCTGCCCAGCCCAGAGAGGGTGAGAAGACGGCCAGCTCAGAGGGAGAGCGAAGCGGAGGGCGGTGGACAAACTCAGATAAAGGGACAGAGGTGCAAGGCTGGGGGCCAAAGAAACCGTAGGAGGGAGAGATGAAAGATATGGGAGGAAAACAGGAAGCTGGAAAATGAAGCCTCCCAAGATGGGAGAGCAGACAGAGACAGGCCAGGGAAGGGAAGGAAGCAGAGAGTTGAGGAAGGGTGAATTATGAGAGCAGGAAAAAACAGGGCCTACCAAAAAAAAAAAAAAAAA
>NW_007011652.1:254255-254914 GCF_000164805.1 Carlito syrichta
AGTTGGAGTCTCACTCTGTCGCCCAGACTGGAGTGCAGTGGCCGCTCCCGGCCACCGCAGCCTCGACCTGCTGGGCTCCGGCGACCCTTCCGCCTCAGCCTTCCAAGTAGCTGGAACTACAGGCAGGCGCTACCACACCCGGCTGATTTTTTGATTTATTGTAGAGATGAGATCTCGCCAAGTTGCCCAGGCGGGTCTCGAACCCTTAGGCTCAGGCAATCCACCCACCTCAGCCTCCCAAGGGGCGGGATTACAGGCTGAGCCACCGAATCCGGTTTTTTTTTTTTTTTTTTAAAGGCCAGTTAGGGAGATTTGCTTTTTGCTCAAGGTAGTCAGAGGTAACACAGGATGTGTTCCAGAACCCACGTCTCAGAGACGGAATGGAAAGAGGGGTGGAGAAAAGAGAGTGAGCGGTCATGAGGGATGCAGAGGCAGAAAAAAGCCAAAGACTGGGAGAGGGACAGGGGGATGCAGAACCGAGAGGTGGAAGAGGACCAGAGAGCAAAAGACACACAGAGTCCCAGGCAGAGGGAACAGGGCCGAGACCTGCGTGGCCAGCGTGGGGGCAGAAAGAGAAACTGCGGCCGGGGCTTGGAGGAACCACACGGAGAGGCCCGGCGGCTGCTGTGAAGCCTGACGACTCTTTATTGACACGCTGG
>NW_007011653.1:0-765 GCF_000164805.1 Carlito syrichta
ATTAGTATCTGACGACACGAATAAGAGAATGAGTATCCGTAGACACGAATCAGACAATTGGTATCTGGAGACAGGAATGAGACAATTGGAATGAGACAATTGGAATATATTAAGGCAAGTAGTATCGTAAGCTACTAATATGAAAGTAGTATCAGACGACACTAATAAGGAAAGCAGTATCAGACGACATTAATAAGGCAAGTACTATCAGACGACACTAATAAGGAAATAGTATCAGACGAAATTAATAAGGCAAATAATATCAGATGAGAATATTAAGTCAAGTTGCATCAGACGACATTAATAAGGTAATTAATATCAGACGACAGTAGTAAGGAAAGTAGCAACAAACGACACTAGGAAGGTAAATAGTATCAGACGACATGAATAAGGCAAGTGGTATCATACCACACTGATAAGGCATGTCGTATCAGACGACACTAATAAATCAAGAAGTATCAGACAACACTAATAATTCAATTAGTATCAGAATACACTAAAAAGGCAAGTAGTACCATAAGAAACTAATAATGCAAGTAGTAACATAAGACATTATTAAGGCAGTAGTATCATAAGAAACTAAAACGAAAGTAGTATCATAAGACACTAAGAAGGCAGGTAGTATCATAAGTAATTAAAAACGGTAGTAGTAACATAAGACTCTAATAATGCTAGTAGTATCATAAGACTCTGATAAAGCAAGTAGCATCATTAGACACTAATAAGGCAAGTAGTATCATAAGACACTAATAAGGTAAGTGGTAT
>NW_007011654.1:0-768 GCF_000164805.1 Carlito syrichta
TGACTCAACCTTTTTGCTAACTAGCTGGCTAGATGACTCAACCAGCTGACTTAACCAGTTAGTTAACTAGCTACCTGACTTAACCTGCTGACTTAACCCATTAGCTAATTAGCTAACTAGCTGTCTTAACCAGGTGACTTAATTAGACAGCTGATTTAACTAGCTGTATTAGGTGGGTGATTTGAGTACTTAGGTACTTGACTTATCTGGCCGACTTAACTAGTTAGCTAGTTTAATTAACTACCCGAATTAAATAGTTAGCCAATTATTTATTTTTTATTTTTATTACTTTTTTTAAATATTGAAAGGACTATTTTCTTATAAGTTTTTCACTCATCCGGACTTGATTTTTGTATATGATGTAAGTAGGGAACTTAAAAAAAGAAAGAAAACCAGTTCTCTTAACACCACTAATTTAATAGCTATCTCTTTGGCTGGTTCGTAAAGTTTTAGGAGTTGTCTCTATTACTTGTGAAATTTCTCTATATGTATTTGTCTATTGGGAACTCTATTCTGCCCATCACTACCATATAGTCTTATTTTCTGTTGCTTTATAAGTCTTGACATCTGATAGGGTATTTTGTTTTTCCTCAAAATTATCTTAATTATTTTGGATGTTTGCTTTCTAAAGCTCACTTATTAGCTGTAAATACATATAGATAAGTGCACATGAACATAGAAGTGCATATAAGTACATGTAGCTCAACAGATTTGTATAAACTGAATATGTCTTTAAAACAAATCTGAAGATCAAGAAAAAGAAGCCTG
>NW_007011655.1:0-2980 GCF_000164805.1 Carlito syrichta
AGTCGTGCTTTTTGTTTTTATTTTATTTATTTATTTATTTATTTATTTATTTATTTATTTTCCTTGAGTTGGAGTCTCACTCTGTCGCCCAGACTGGAGCGTAGTGGCCGCTCCCGGCCACTGCAGCCTCGACCGGCTGGGCTCCCTATAGATGTCCGTGTTCTAATTCCCAGAACCTGTAAATATGCTACTTTAAATGGCCTAAGGAAATAAGTTTTCAGATAGAATAATAGTTAATTATCATCTGACCTTTAAATAGGAGAAGTCTTAATTATCCACCTGGGCCCTGTCGAATTTATTACATGAGCCCTCAAGTCTGAAAACTTTTCTTAGCTGAAGTCAGAGACATTTGAAGACACAAAAGGCAGAAGTTAAAATGTGAAAAGGTCTCTGACTTTTGCTGGTCTGAACATGAAGGAAGGGACCGTGAACTGAGACATGAAGGCAGTCTCTAGAAACTTGAAAAGGCCTCAGCTGACAGCAAGTAAACGGAGACCTCAGTCCTATAGCTGCAAGGGCCTGAATGCTACCAACACTGCAAATGAACAAGGAAGGAGGTTCTCTCGTAGAGTGTCCAGAAAAGAATTCACTCCTGACGTAGGCTTTAGCCCTGTGAGACCTGGATGAGACTTCTGGCACATTAAACTGTAAGACAGTCAACTGGTGTTGTTTCAAGCCACTAAGTTTGTGGTAATTTGTTATGGCAGCCATAGAAAACTGATACACACCATTTATATATAATGTGATTATTGATATAGCTGGGTTTAAATCTACTTGGTAGGTTCACAGCAAAATTCAGTAAAAGGTACAGAAATTTCCCATATATTCTTTGTCCTTACATATTCATAGCTTCCCACATTATCAACATCCTCCACCAGAATGGAACATTTGGTACCATGGATAGACCTGCAGTGACAGATCATTATCATCTAGAGCCTGTAGGGTTCACTGTTGGTGTTACACATTCTGAATATCTTGTATAATACCATTTTTCTCCTTTTGGGGGGCTTATGAGCTGTAACTTTTTTCTTTAGCAGTTAAAGCTCATAGTACATATCTTTAATTTATAATAGTCTGTCTTAATAGATCACTTTCTATAGGGTTTATTTCTCTTTCACGTGACGTATTCTATTGAAAATATGTGAGCCAGGCTCAGTGGCTTAGCCTGTAATCCCGCATTTTGGGAGGCTGAGGTGAGTGGATTGCCTGAGCCTGCGGGTTCGAGACCCGCCTGGGCAACTTGGCGAGACCTCATCTCTACAATAAATAAAAAATTAGCCGGACGTGGTAGCGCATGCCTGTAGTTCCAGCTACTCGGGAGGCTGAGGCGGAAGGATGGCGGAGCTCAGCAGGTCGAGGCTGCGGTGGCCGGGAGCGGCCACTGCACTTCAGTCTGGGTGACAGAGTGAGACTCCAACTCAAAAAAATATATATATACATATCTGTTTAAGTGTACGTCTCCCTGTGTTTGTCAAAACTATTTTGGCTGCAAGTTGATAGCAATGCAACACAAAGTAGCTTAATAAAAAACAGTGCTCTGAGTGATCTTATATTGAATATTGCTAGTCCTTGAAACAAAAACTGTGGTCATGGGGCTAAACATGTTGATGGGCCATATTGGGTGTGAACTTGTCTCTATGATATGAAGGGCAGTGGGTTGAATGTGCCCTAAGGTAACACAAAGCAGGGTTATATTTCCTTAGAGATCAGTCTAATTGGTTGGCAGGGATACACGAATGTTCTCATTGTCCATATGTCTTGAACTAAGGTCCTTGAGGACAGGTGTTATTTTTAGGAATTATCATTTCTTAATAAGTAATGCCTGATTATATGTTCTGAGTTAAAAAATAAAACAGTCTTCATAAGTCTGAAGATCTTCACTGAGCATCCCTGGGAGGTGGACACGCTGTTATCTCCATTTTCGGTAGTGTGCATTCTGGGCTGTGTAAAATCTGTGTAGCTTATTCATTTGACAAAAAAAGTATACTATTATGTATCTTATGGGGGGCCAGCCCCCCAAAAGAGATTTAGAGAGTCCCTGGAAGGTGGGGCAGCGTCGGGAAATATTCTGGAGAAATAGAAGGGAAGAAAGAGACTGGACTCTGTGTAGTGCAGAAGCCGATTCTGCAGTAGGGATAGATATTTCAAAAAAGCAAGATGGAAGCATAGATATGAAGAGGAAGAAAGAGAAAGAGAGAAAGTGAACAACTGTTCAGTGAAATGAGCAGAAGCCGCTTATTGGGAACCAACGTGAGTCTTTTATCCCAAATTTTCAGGTGTCAAATCACAAGACTTTCAAAGCCAGGTAGGTGAGGGGCGTCCGCCACCCACCAGGCGTTTTCCTAAGCATGAGAAAGGACAATCTTAATCAAATCACAAGAGTTTTATATGAACACAAAGCCAGGTGGGTGGAGGGCATCCTCACCCACCAGGCGTTTTCCTAAGCATGAGAAAGGACAATCTTAATCAAATCACAAGAGTTTTACATGAACACAAAGACACGTGGGTGGGGGGCGTCCCCGCCCACCAGGCGTATCCCCCAAGCATGAGGAAGGACAATCCCAAAATTATCTCTGTTCCTTATGCTTGGTTTATGTTCCTCAAAAGCAATACAACAGTTTTAATATCATAAAATCCTAATAATCAATAACTTCTAAAACTTATGCATACCCAACACCTAATGACTGACTTAAATCCTAATACCTTTCTATTCTGTACTAACTTTAAAGAATGTGGCCCAGTCCAAAGATCAGGCTGGGCCATTTCCAGGAACAATTGATTATGATCTCTTAACAAAATGGCTATTCCAAAATCCTATGTATCTATCTTAATTTCTATAAAAGTTTCTAATTCCTAATCCTGATATATAAGGCTGATCATCAGCAATAAAGCTTCTAAAATAAAACCCAGACACAAACTGTAATTGTACTAAAGCCAAAATCACAATTAGTAGAAGGTGGGAACAATGAAATTTCAAAAG
>NW_007011656.1:0-1177 GCF_000164805.1 Carlito syrichta
CTAGCAAGCTACCTACCTAACCAGTGGCTAGTCAGCTGACTGAACTAGCTGTCTTAACTATATAGTTAGATGACACATGTGGCTGACTTAACTAGCTAGCTGACACATCTAGCTGACTTAGTTAGTAAGCTTCTTATCTTGCGAGCTGACTTAACTAGCTGAAATAACTAGCGAGCCAGTTGGCTGTCAATCTGCCGTAAATAGCTTTTTAACTATCTAGCCAGCTGGCTATACAACTGAAGTAACGTGCTGATTTAACTAGCTACCCAGCTGTTTAATCAGCAGACTAAATCAGCTGATTTAACTAGCTGGCCAGCTGTCTAGACACCTGACTTAATTGCCTAGCTACTTAGCTAGTCAGCAGCCGAGTCAGCTGAGTTAACTAGCCGACTTAATGATGTAGCCAGCCAGCTAGCCAGCAGACTTAATTAGCTACTTACCTAGCTAGACAGCTGGATAGCCAGTTGACTTAAATAGGTAACATAACTAGATAGCCTAAAGGCTAGGCAGGTGACTTAAGTAACTACCTTCCTACATAGTTCACTCTCTTGTCACCTGATTTAACTACTTAACTACCTAGCTCTCCTTCTGGCCAGCGAACTTTCTTAACTAGGTGACTTAACTAGCTAACCAGCTGTCTAGCCAGCTGACTTAACCAGATAGGTACCCTGATAAGCAGCTGGGCAGCCAGCTGACTTAACTAACTGACTTAACTAGCTAGCCAGCTAACTTAACTAACTGACTTAACTAGTCAGCTACCTTGCAAGCCAGCTGAATTAAGTAGATGACTTAGCTAGCTAGCTACCTAGCTAGTCAGCTTGCAGGCCAACTGACTTAACTAGGTGACTCAACCAGCTAGCCAGCTGGCCAGCCACCTGATTTAACTAGCTGACATAAATAGCCAGCCAGCTGGCTGGCCAGCTGAATTAACTAGCTGATTTAAGCAGATAGCCAGCTGGCTAGCCAGCTGACTTAACTAGCTAGCTACCTAGTTAGCCAGCTGGGAAGCCAGTTGAGTTAACTAACAGACTTAACGACCTAGCTGCTGGCTAGCCAGCTGACTTAACTAGTTGGCTTACCCAACTAGCCAGCTGGCTATCTAGTTGACTCAACTAGCTGACTTAACTAGTTATCCAGCTGGCTAGCCAGCTGGCTTAACTAGCTCTCTACCTAGCTA
>NW_007011657.1:0-819 GCF_000164805.1 Carlito syrichta
AGTGTTCCCTTTTCACCACACCCTCTCCAGCAGCTGTTGATAATTGCCATTCTGACTGGAATTAGGTGGTATCTCAGTGTAGGAGTGTTCCCTTTTCACCACACCCTCTCCAGCAGCTGTTGATAATTGCCATTCTGACTGGAATTAGGTGGTATCTCAGTGTGGTTTTGATTTGCATCTCCTGATGATTAGAGAGGTTGAACATTTCTTCATGTGTCTGTTGGCTGCTCGGATGTCTTCCTTTGTAAAGTGTCTGTTCATATCTTTTGCCCATTTTATAATGGGGTTGTTTGTTTTTATCTTTTCAGCACGTTTGAGTTCCTTGTAGATTCAAGATGTTAAGCCTTTGTCAGACCTGGTATTGGCAAATACTTTTTCCCAGTCTGTAGGCTGTCTCCCTGCTCTCTTGGTGGTTTCTTTGGCTTTGCAGAAGCTTGTCAGTTTAACAAGGTCCCACTTGTCTATCTTCTCTCTTCTCTCTTATGAGCTGTGGGTTTTGGGTTTTGTTCAGGAATTGGATGCCAGTTCCGATTTCCATGAGGGTATGTCCTTCATTTTCTAAGGTTCTTATGGTTTGAGGTTTTACATTTAGATCTCTGATCCATTTGGAGTTAATTTTTGTGTATGGGATAGATAGGGGCCCTGTTTCGATCTTCTGCATGTGGTCAGCCAATTTTCCCAGAACCATTTACTGAATAGGTTCTCCTCTCCCCAGTGGTAGGTGGTGGAGGCTTTGTTGAAGATGAGTTGGTTGAGGAATTGAGGTTTTGCTTCTGGAATCTCAATTCTATTCCATTGATCTATATGCCTGTTCCTATG
>NW_007011658.1:0-404 GCF_000164805.1 Carlito syrichta
CTGGCTATCCAGCTGTCTAGCTAGGTAGCTAACTAGTTAAGTTGCTGGCTAGCCAGCTGGTTACTTCTTTAAGTCAGCTAGTTAAGTCAGCTGGCTATCTAGTTAAGTCAGTTAGTTAAGTCAACCGGCTAACCAGATGTCTAGCAGCATTGCTAGCTAGTTAAATCAACTTGCGAACCAGCTGGTTAGCTAGTTAAGTCACGCAGTTAAGTCAGCTTGCTGGCCAGCATGTTCACTAGGTAGTTAGGTAGTTAAGTCAGCTGGCAAGGCAGTGGGCAACATAGGTAGGTAACTAGTTAAGTGAGCTGGCTAGTCATCAGGCTATCTAGTTATATCAACTAGATAAGTCAGCTGGCTATCCAGTTGTCCAGCTAGGTAGTTAGCAAGTTAAGTCTGTTGGCTAG
>NW_007011659.1:0-799 GCF_000164805.1 Carlito syrichta
CCTCCTCTCTCCAATCAGATAATGGACCTGAATTTACCTCACAAGTTGTCCAGTCTCTAACGACGGCTCTTAACATCAAATGGCACTTTCACATTCCTTATCACCCACAATCATCAGGAAAGGTTGAACAGACTAACTGCACACTAAAAAATACTCTCACTAAACTCTCTCTTGAACTCCACAAAAACTGGGTGTCCCTCCTTCCCCTAGCCCTCTTCTGCATTCGCATCCTCCCAAAGAAACCCAGTCAACTCTCACCTTTCGAGGTCCTATACGGATGGCCTGCCCTCCCTCCTGGTATCTCAACCTCTCCGCCTCCCATCCCTCTTCATATAATCTACCCTCTCCTGTCCTTCATCCAATCCAACATCTGGCAGTATCAAGACCTCCTTCTGCCCACCCCCATAGGCACACCAAGTTCACAGCCTCTCACCCCGGGACAATGGGTCTACCTCTCAGACGCAGAAGCCAAAGCTCGCTTACAACTCAAATGGATGAGACCCTTCCAAATAATTCTCTCCATTCCCATGGCAGACAAGCTACTCGTAGACAAAGGACAGCTCACCCACTGGATCCACATTTCCTGCCTCAAGCCGGCTAAAACATCTCCTCTTCTCCTTCCCTCCACAGAAACGCCAACCCTTTCTTGTTCCACAGTACCGGGTCATCCTCTCAAACTTCGAATATCCTGCGTCAGTCGTTCCCCCTCTCTGCCCTCCATCCAGGAAAATGCCACATAACCAAATTTCCATATGATAGTCCTCAATCTGGTCATTCCTTTAATAATAATCATACCCTT
>NW_007011659.1:1975-2425 GCF_000164805.1 Carlito syrichta
TTTATACTCCATGACCGACCTCCAGACACTTTTAACCCCCAGGCATTCACACAAAAGGGCTGTCTTCCTCCCGATTATGGTTGGATTGTCCCTCGCATCTGCTTTCACCTCCCTCTGCCTGGTGGGAGGAGCTCTCGGCTACTCACTATGGGCAGTAGAAGGCCTACAAAACAAAATCCAAATGGCGCTAGACACCACCTCAGAATCCATTGGGTCACTACAAAAACAAATAACTAGCTTAGCACAGGTAACCCTCCAAAACCACAGAACCCTAGACCTCCTAACAGCCGAAAAAGGAGGCACTTGCCTCTTCCTCCAGGAAGAACGCTGCTATTATGTCAATGAATCAGGGCTCACTGAACAAAGTATCAACAAACTAAATGACTTCTTCTCACAGCTTCAATGAACAAAGCCCACTCAAATTAACAGTTGGTTTCCAAACTCCCTCCT
>NW_007011660.1:0-630 GCF_000164805.1 Carlito syrichta
GGGAATATACCCTTGAAGAACACAAATCACTCTTTAAAAAAGATACCTGCACACGTATGTTTATCGCAGCGTTGTTCACAATAGCAAGAACCCTGGAAACAACCATGCTGCCCATCAAAAGAGGACTGGATTAAAAAAATGTGGTACATATACACGATGGAATACTACGCAGCCATAAAAAAGAACAAAATCATGAATTTCGCAGTAACCTGGATGGAACTAGAGTCTATAATACTGAGTGACCTCACACAGAAACAAAGATCAGAATATCACATGTTCTCACTCATATAATGGACCTTGAACATCCAATGTAATACTATAAGAAAATGACTGACGGTACTGGGAAACTATGGGGGGGAGGGGGAGGGGATTAACAGTAGCAAATATCTGTCTGGGGCTGGGAAAACACCTCTTATCAACAGGGTGTCTGAATGAAATGCAATTGTACACCTAACCCTTAACTGTACCCCACAAAACTATAATAAAAATACTGATTAATTATTAAAAAAAAAAAAAGTTGTTAAAATGATACAAAGAGTTCCCATATACTCCACATTGAGTTTCACGTTCTGTTCAAATCTTACATGAATATGGAATATTGGTAGCAATTAATGAAGCAATATTTATTTA
>NW_007011661.1:0-593 GCF_000164805.1 Carlito syrichta
CTAGTCATCAAAGAAATGCAAATTAAAACCACACTGAGATACCATCTACTCCAGTCAGGATGGCCATCATCAATACCTCAAAAAATACCAGTTGCTAGAGAGGATGTGGGGAAAATGGAACATTCTACACCGTTGGTGGGAGTGTAAAGTAGTACATCCTCTGTGGAAAACAGTTTGGTGGTTCTAAAGATCTAAAAATCAACCGTCCCTATAACCCTGCAGTCTCCCTTCTGTGAATATACCCAGAAGAATTCAAATCACTCTATGAAAAGGATTCTTGCATACACATATTTATTGCAGTATGGTTCACAATAGCAAAAACATGGAACCAACTGTGCTGCCCGTCAAAAGAGGACTGGATAAAATAAATGTGGTACATATACATGATGGATTATTATGCAGCCACAAAGAAGGAAAAAATTATGAACTTTGCAACAACTTGGATGGACTTAGAGTCTATAATACTGAGTGATCTATCACCAAAACAAAGAACTGCGTACCACATGTTCTCACTCTTAAGCAGACCCTGAACGATTATCATAATACTATAAGAAACGAATTGGCAGTAGTGGGAAACTATCTGGGGAGGGAAA
>NW_007011662.1:0-516 GCF_000164805.1 Carlito syrichta
TTGCCAGCTTCATCCATGCCTATTATACAGGGGGAGGCACAACCCCCAGAATAAACAAAAGCTTACACAAATACAATATGTACACATAAGCAGGGGAGCTCAACCACACAGCCTGTGTTTTCCCAGCCGACAGTTAGCCCAACTGTCCACCTGGAGAGAATGCCACCCCATTGTCCTGCCCCAAGTGTCTTAGAGTAAGAAGAGGGAGCCGTCTGAAGAAGGCCTGCTGGGTGGGGTGAGGAGATGACCAGGGAGTCGCTGCTACTCCTGAGGGACAGCCTCCAAAGAAACTAGAGTTTTGATCCTCAGGCATTTTGTTTTGCTGGAACAAAGCAAATCCAGAAATTAAGAGGAGGCCCTGATCCAGCTGGCGAAGGGACTGTACCAATTTCTCTCCCTGTTAGGCACAGGCCCTATCTTGCTACTGTCAAGATGAAGGGGTGAGGAGGGAGAGATGGCAGGAAAGGAGTGGCAGGGACACGGGGGCAGGGGGGGGGGGGGAGGGGGAGAGGAGGG
>NW_007011663.1:0-683 GCF_000164805.1 Carlito syrichta
ACTCCTGCAGTCTACCTTCCATTCTTCTTGAGCACCACAGCGAGGCCCTCTCTCTTCCAAAAATCCGGACACTGGTGGCAGTTTCAGGCACAGGGGCATGTCTCTTCCAGGACAACAAACCCACCATAAGCCTACTTCCCCAGAGTGGACCTGTTCGCTTCTCCCAGGGGCCACCTCATCGAAAGGGAGGTCGTGACTCTAAAAACTACATGGGGGCGGGGATGGCTGGGCGATATACGCCTCGGCACACAGGGAGTCCAAGATGGGATGATGGCCAGATTCCGGGAGCTCAAGCAAGGCTGGACACCATAGCACACCCCCATCTCGACCTTAAACAAAACCCAGAAAACCTTGGGCGAGGACAGACCTCAGCAGAAGGATCACCTCTGACCCAGAGTTCAAGACCAGTCAGAAGGCCAGGATGGTGATCAAATGGAAAGCCTGAGATCGCAGCAGTTTGGGAGGTCCAGACCAAGAGGATGGCCTAAGTAGGTGGTTAGAGAGTAGCCTGGGCAGCCTAGTGAGGAAAGAAAAGACCGAAAGAAAGAAAGAAAGAAAGAAAGAAAGAAAGAAAGAAAGAAAGAAAGAAAGAAAGAAAGAAAGAAAGAAAGAAGGAAGGAAGTAAGGAAGGAAGGAAAGAAGGAAGGAAAGAAGGAAGGAAGGAAGGAAGGAAGGAAGGAAGG
>NW_007011664.1:0-827 GCF_000164805.1 Carlito syrichta
AGAAAGAAAGAAAGAAAGAAAGAAAGAAAGAAAGAAAGAAAGAAAGAAAGAAAGAAAGAGAAAGAAAGAAAGAGAAAGAAAAAAGAAAGGAAGTAAGGAAGGTAGAAAGAAAGAAAGAATCTATTCTTCTGCAAACCTTCTGCCCTCAGACCTTCCCCCCACCCCTCCAAATGTGAGGGTCCCCCAAGCTCGTCACCTTCCATCCCAACCCCCCCAATACCTGTTTCCGCTTTGGTGCAGGACTTCCCGAGGGTCCCTGGCTGGGTTCCTCTGAGCTCTCCTCTCCAAGGTAAGAAATATGCTTCAGGCAGCCAGCCATCCGACTCAGCAAAGAGGACCTTCCTCAAAGAAATGCGGAACTCATCCCTCACCTGGGGACATTGCTTCACCCCCAGACCCATTTTATCTGGCTCTAAAGCCACTTGCCATTTGAACACACCATGTGCAATTGAGGATGTGTGTACAATTCTGAGGTTTTTGGCACAATGTCAGGCTCTGTGGCTAAGGTCAGGGCCTGGGGACAGGACCATAATTCTCCACCAACTTCAAAATGGCTGTCACAGGCGATCTTCCCGCATCAGCCTCCAGAGTGACCCGGACAATGGGTACCTCGACCCCAGGCCCCTGTTTGGATGGGTGCACAGATGGGATCTCCCTGCATGGCTCAGGTGTCTCTGAGATCCTGGGCTACAATCTTCCTCCAGATTCGGCCTCCCAGAGTGCTGAGATTCCAGGTGTGGGCCACCACACCCAGCCTTCTGGTTCCTTTTTGACGAATGATGAGGCCATACTCGGGGACTCAACCTCGTCCTACCAGTGCTTTGGGA
>NW_007011665.1:0-425 GCF_000164805.1 Carlito syrichta
GACAGTCAGTTTTTTGTTGTTGTTTTTTGGAGTTGAAGTCTCACTCTTTCGCGTAAGCTGGAGAGCAGGTGAACTTTTACGGCCACACCATTGTCAACCTGCTGGATTCCAGTGATCCTTCTACTTCAGCCTTCCAAGTAGCTGGAAGTACAGCCACGTGCTACTACACCCGGCTAATTTTTTATTTATTTATTGTATAGATGAGGTCTGGCCAAGGTGCCCAGGCAGCTCACAAACCCATGGGCTCAGGTGATCCACTCACATTAGCCTCTGAAAGTACTGGGATTGCAGGCTGAGCCACTGAGCCCGGCTGACAATCACTCTTAAGAGCCTCTGCATAAGCCAGGCTCGGTGGCTCAGCCTGTTATCCCGCACCTTTGGGAGGCTGAGGTGAGTGGATTGCCTGAGACCGTGGGTTCGAGACC
>NW_007011666.1:0-920 GCF_000164805.1 Carlito syrichta
ACTTGTCCTTTTTAACTCTTGATGGTTTGAAGTCTTCTTTGTTTGATATCAAAATAGTTACACCTGCTCTCTTCTCTTTTCCATTTTCCTAAAAGATCGTTTTACAACTCCCTACATTGAGCCTGTGCATGTCCTTTGCAGTGAAATGAGTATCCTGGAAGAGCAGACTGTTGGATCATGCTTCTTTATCCAGTTTGCCTCTCTTTGCCTGTTCAGTGATACATTTAGTCCATTCACATTCAAATTGATTACTGAAATGTAAGTTTTCCCCTATCATACAGCTGTTAGGTGGCTGTTTTGTTTCCTTTTTATTTTTGTGTTTTTGTATGTGTGTACTTTAACTTTTTTGAGTGCTCTATATGCTCTATTAACTCTGTACTTTTGTGATGGGTATGATCACTTTATTTTTTCTGTGTTTAACACCTTCTTAAGTGTTTCCTGAATATACCATATTCTCTTAGGAATTAGTTGTCTGGGAAGGATGTTAACTCTCTGTCACTGATGAAGTTTAGTTTGGCAGGGTAGGAAATTGTTGGGAGCCAACATCTATAGCTACATGGCTGAGGCCTGTAAAGGCCCATCTGGAAGATCGCCTCTGACATAGGATATCAGTTATACCTATGATATTGGCGTGTGATTGGTGACCAGTGTGCATACATGGCAGTAAAACTTATAAGTGAATCTCAGTACACTTGATGGAAGTGCATGGCGGAATTGTTTCTGTCTTTCTAAGTTTAGCTTCTTTCTAGATATTTTTTTACTTCTATTTCCTGGTAGACTGGGTAGTCCTTGTTCCCGAAAGCTGTTTCCCCTAGGGCTAAGATTAGAAACTAAATTACCATGATAGTTCTGTCCCCTGCCCCTAGCCAGGTAGAACGTTTTCTTTTGTTTCGTATTACGAACTCTGTCTGCTTCAGCCC
>NW_007011667.1:0-903 GCF_000164805.1 Carlito syrichta
CCTTACAGCACTCAGATTCACATTCACTTGCTCTATGAGATTCTTCAAAAAGTGAAATGCACAAATGATAATGAATAAGAAACACATGAACTCTTTTCCCACATTACCACCCTCATCTTTCAGGCTTAAGTTTTCAACCTAGGTGGCCTATAAACTTATTTGAAAGGCAATCCAATGCTTGTAACAACTTCTACAATGGCATCTAAAAGAAGGTTCTTATGACTAATGGTCTTAATAGCAAACGTATGACTGAAAAACAAAAAGATGGCAAATCTCAAATTAAATGAACACTTTACATCAATTTCCCTGTGTGATGAAAGAAATCAGGTACAAGTTGATTGAAGATGAAAAGCCATATTTTGAAGATACTTTCAGAAAGACAAGCAAATATAGACATACTCAGCTCTTAAAGAATGACTAGAAAGGAAAAAGACAATTTGGCATCACTGCACTTCTGCACCATGATTCCAGTCCACCTAATTCAGGCCTTTGTAAGAAGAATGAGAGAGGCACACATCACGTAGCAAGGCTTACCTTTATGGAAAACACATGAGCTGTAGAGCCAGTTGGACCTGGATTTGAATCCCAGCTTTGCAGTTTTCTTTTTTTTTTTTTTTTTTTTTGAGTTGGAGTCTCACTCTGTCGCCCAGACTGGAGTGCAGTGGCCGCTCCCGGCCACCGCAGCCTCGACCTGCTGGGCTCCGGCAATCCTTCCGCCTCAGCCTTCCAAGTAGCCGGAATTACAGGCATGTGCTACCATGCCCGGCTAATTTTTTTATTTATTGTAAAGATGAGGTCTCGCTGCCCAGGCGGGTCTCGAACCCGCGGGGCTCAGGCAATCCCCTCACCTCAGCCTCCCAAAGGCGCGGGATTACTGGCTGAGCCACCGAGCCCGGCTGCAGT
>NW_007011668.1:0-772 GCF_000164805.1 Carlito syrichta
CCAGGGTGAAGGCTTAGCCAGGCTCTCTGAGGAAGAGGTATTCTATCCTATGGGGGAGGGTGTACTCTGATAGGAAAAGTCTAGCAAAAGCATAGTCTTTTTTTTTTTAATCAAATCTCACTCTTTCACCCAGGCTGGAGTGCAGTGACATGATCACAACTCATCACAGTCTCAACCTCCTGGGCTCTTTCCACCTCAGCCTCCTGAGTAGCTGGGGCTACAGGCATGCACCACCATGCCCAGCTAATTTTTGGATTTTTTTTTATTGATAGAGATTCCCTATGTTACCTAGGCTGGTCTCGAACTCCTGCGCTCAAGCAATCCTCCTGCCTCAGCCTCCCAAAGTGCTGGGATTACAGGTGTGAGCCACCTTGCCTGGCCCAACAACAGCATAGTCTTTAAGAGCTTGAGTTTTTGAGAAGGAGTATCCTCAGCACTGAATTCCACTATGTCTGCTGGGACACCAAGCTTGAAAATGCAAGTTTTCAGTTCCTTCAAGGGAAATTTCAACATCTAGCTAGCCTTGAAAAGTAAATGAGCAACCTGATAAGTAAGAAGTTCATAGGAGCTTAAAATAATTGCCATGGAGTTTAAAGCCACAAAATATTTGTTTCCCTATAGAAACTAAGGATAACATCTTAACAAATGTCTCTGAGTTATTTTTCAGACATCCAGATCCCCACCAAATGGAAAATGCTGTCTACTACACTTAGACCTCAGATAAGGGGGAAGTGAGGACTGAACTCTGACCACTCTTTGTTCTAAATTTCCT
>NW_007011669.1:0-751 GCF_000164805.1 Carlito syrichta
GGTCGAGGCTGCAGTGAGCCAGGAACGTGCCACCCTGCACTCCAGCCTGGGCAACAAAGAGTGAGACTCTAACTCAAAAAAATAAAAATAAAAATGAATAAATAAATAAGAATACAATTAAAAGGTCTGGGTTCATATTCCAGTTTCACCCCTACTGGCTGTACAGGTTTACACAAGTCATTAACGTCTATAGTCTTCAGTGCTCTGCTATAAAACGGGAACAGTATGTGCATATTATTGGGTAGTTACAGAGATTCAAAGAGAGTATTAATCATGGCTTCCGTATTTTTTAAATTTTGGATATTACTGAATGTTATTTAATTGACTTTGTCTGGAAACAAGTAATCTGTAAAAAAGAAAGTAAGAGCAAAAACGCAATAAAATAAAATAAAAATGAGAAACAGTACTTTCAGTTGTCTCCCAGATGATGTAGAGTTTTGGGGAATTGACTACATTCCTCTTAGGAGATTCATTTTTCAGATCTCAGGGGAAAGGTTCTCTCATTCCTTTCCACAGACCTCAGTGTTTTGGATTCAAAGTTTTATATCGATATAATAGTGCACCGTTCTGTGTTCTCATAGTAACTCCTGGATCCCTTTCGTTTAGAAGTTCATCACAAATAACTGTAATTGTAGTCACTATCCACAAAATATTCTATGAACAACTGGTGGGCTGTAAAATAATTTTGTTTATCTCTGTCCCTGGAACACAGCAGCCATTCAAAAATATATTTCTGTATAGAAATGCAAAT
>NW_007011670.1:0-713 GCF_000164805.1 Carlito syrichta
GAAAAAATAAAAGGGGAGGAAAGAAGTAAAAAGAAAAGAAGGAAGGAGAAAGGAAGGAGGGAGGGAGAGGAAATAAGGAAGAAACAAGAAAGGAAAGAGGAAAGAAGGAGAAAGGAAGGAAAGAAGGAAGGAGAAAGAAAGAAAAGAGAGAGAAAAAAAGGAAGAAAGAAGGAAAGAAAGAGAGAGAGAGAAAAGAAAGAGAAAGAAAGAAAGAAAGAGAAAGAAAGAAAGAGAAAGAAAGAAAGAAAGAAAGAAAGAAAGAAAGAAAGAAAGAAAGAAAGAAAGAAAAGGAAAAAAGAAAGAAAAGGAAGAAAAGAAAGGCTCGTATTCTGAAAGGGTTTGCTATGACTAAGTGAAGATTCAGGCTGTAGAACAGTTGTTGACAGATGTTCTGCCTCAGGCCTATTTTTGGAAAAAAGACACAAGCGAAACAAAATTGATGGGCTTAATAATGCGGTGAGTTGCAGGTCATTTTTACAAAGGCAGGCATGTGCCTGGGGCAGGTAGGCCTGTGATTTGGCCAAGCTGACATCAGGTCCCTCTGAGTTCCTGGGCCCCGGACTCTCCTGGGCCCCGGACTCTCCTGAGCCCCAGCCTTGATGGTGGACTTAATATGGTCCCCAAAACGAGGCCTGACTCCCAGCTGTCTAAACACACGTGTTTGTTTTGGTCTCAGACACTCACGACTCTTAGCCATGGTTAAACTAGAAGAG
>NW_007011671.1:0-828 GCF_000164805.1 Carlito syrichta
ACTGCTGCAATCACAGGCTTTACGTTTAGTCGACATCCTGGTGTTCCTTCCTAGTGTTGAACTCTGTGCCAGAGGCGATCCTCCTGCCGAGACCAGCCCTCACCCAAGGTTTTCCGGGTTAAGCTTAGTGTCAAGATGGGGGCTTTCTATGGTGTCCAGCCTGGTCTCAAGTTCCCAGACTCCAGCCATTTTGCCGTTTTGAATGCCATGAGTGCCAAGGAGACAGGCTTGAATGGCTGGGCCTTCCCTGTCCCCATGAACTTTTGATAGTCATGCCCTCCCTTTCCCTGAGGTGTCCCCTGAGAGGAGCGAGTGGCTTCAACCTGGGGATTGAGGCAGTAGGATGGGAGGGTGCCCACTTGAGACATACCCCTGAGACATGCGCTCCCCCCAGGGAGGGCTTGGCTCGCGATGGCAGCTGCCTTCTTCGGGGTCCCAGGTCATCGAAAGAGAGCAGGTGTCACAGTGGGGTCCAAAGGTGGGTGTTGAGGTGGGGCACGGGGGTTCTTGCCTGTCATGATGGAACTCTGGGAGGCTGAGGCAAGAGGATGGCCTGAGCCCCCAAGTTGGAGACTAGCCCGGGCACCTTGGTGAGACCTCATCTCTATAAGAAGTCAGAAAAATGAATCGAGCTTGGTGGCACATGCCTTTCCTTCTGGCCACTTGGGTGGCCACAGCGGGAGGATTACCAGAGCCCAGCCTGTAGAGGCCGCAGTGTCTGAGGGTGGCGCCTTGTGCTCCAGCCTGGGTGAAAGAGCGGGACTCAAACTCAGAATAATAATACCTACCATCACCATCCCCACAATCACAGACCAGTCTCAGGGGCTC
>NW_007011672.1:0-613 GCF_000164805.1 Carlito syrichta
CAGTGGGTGTTGCCCGGTGGGTGGGCATGTGAGATCTGGAGGAAGGACTGTTGGTTGGTCGGGGGTGAGAACTTCTGCCTTAGAACTTCGCACATGTCCTCAGATCCTTGTTGGAGGTCAGCCCTGGTGTCTGCTTCACGTGGTGGTTTTGAGCATCCCAAGGGATGCTGTATGTGAAAGCACTTTATAGATGAAGCTACAGGCATGTGTAAACCTCGTTATTATCAGTGATCAGATTTAGCCTTTTCTACTGCTGATTCTTGGGGATCTCCAGGACCAGTTTATCAAGGGAACCTCTAGAGGGACATCCTCGTCAGCCTCCTCTAAGATCTCCTTGCTTCTAACTTCATCATTGTCCTGTAACCTCTCTTCTGGCTCCGCAGGTGGGACATCTGGCCAGAGTGAAGTGAAGGAGGCGAGGAGGCTGCTTTCTCTTCTGCAGAGGTGACTCCACGTTCCTCCTCTGTCCTGGCTCCCTCTTTTCAGCAGCGTCTGTGTCAGTCAGGGCCCTCGTTGGAGCCTGGGTTGACACGGGAGGGGAGGTCCCTCAAGGACACAACCCTGGGGAGAGGGGCCAAAGGTACCCTGAGATCAGGGAAGTGGGGGCACGTGC
>NW_007011673.1:0-790 GCF_000164805.1 Carlito syrichta
AATGTTACAGATGTGCAATCCTTAGACAAATGTTTCCCATATATATTTGAGGGAATATAAAATCACATTCTCTTCATGTTTTAACCCAACTTATGTTTTAAAGAGTATTTCCTTTGAATCCCCTAGTATTTTCTCTACCAAAGACATAATGCTGTACTCTGCAACAGATTAAAGTTCCGATTAATCTGATACTTTTAATCACCAAGCATTTAAAATCAGGCACACAGAAAAAAGAGAATTTGAGGCCCAATATACATAAACCAAAATAACATGGATATTTCCAAAGTAGTAAGTATTTGGGCTCCTCATTAGTATAAAAATTTAGATAATTGAAAATTCTGGGAAAATGACGATGATCTTAGTTAATGCTATTTTCAAATCCTGTTAGAAAACAGCTCAGAGGATATTACATAATACTAAAATCATCCAAAATTTCTAAACTAAAGAAAGTGCTAAAATAGTATGTGGTTGTGCTATAACAAAGCTCCGACAGGATTCGGTGAACAAAAAAGTAAAACACTATCTCTTGGGCAACGCAATCAGGTACCCTCC
Organism: Carlito syrichta; assembly: GCF_000164805.1. Taxonomy (NCBI): domain Eukaryota; kingdom Metazoa; phylum Chordata; class Mammalia; order Primates; family Tarsiidae; genus Carlito; species Carlito syrichta. The sequence goes on from NW_007011673.1 coordinate 553, forward strand.
CATTTGTGGAAGTTTCGCTGTCCTCTCAATAAACGCTGCTTTACAAAAAAGAGAGAAGACTAACTCGTTTAGTGGATTTTTGAATGGTCACTTCTCCCCTGGAGAAGTTTTTGGATAGGTGTGAACACATGGTTTTATTCACTTCTTGGGAATAAAATCCACATGTCTACCGCATTTGGCAGAGCACTGTAAACAAGCCCTTGAAGCCTAATTATTGCTCAGTAGTCAAGGTCCCCCC
>NW_007011674.1:0-386 GCF_000164805.1 Carlito syrichta
ATCGATATCTTATGGAATCTCCTGGGAACGGTGTTTACATAAGAGCTATATCTGTTTCTGGATGAGGAAGCCATGGCACTGCCTTCCTCTTCCCTCATCTCAAAAAAAAGAAAAAGAAAGAAAGAAAGAAAGAAAGAGAGAGAGAGAGAGAGAGAGAGAGAGAGAGAGAGAGAGAGAGAGAGAAAGAAAGAAAGAAAGAAAGAAAGAAAGAAAGAAAGAAAGAAAGAAAGAAAGAAAGAAAGAAAGAAAGAAAAAGAAAAAAATGTTATTTATTTTTGGCCAGGCACTGCCTTCCTCTTCCCTCATCTCAAAAAAAAGAAAAAGAAAGAAAGAAAGAAAGAAAGAAAGAAAGAAGAAAGAAGAAGAAGAAAGAAAGAAAGAAGAAG
>NW_007011675.1:0-780 GCF_000164805.1 Carlito syrichta
AGAACCTGAGAGATGTTAACTCATTTGTATTCCCGTAACTTTATGAGGAAGTCCTCATATTTTTCACTATTTTACATATGAGGAAGCTGAGGCCCCAAGATGTTATCTCTCCAGGTCCCACAGCTAGAAAGTGGCAAAGTCCAGATCTGAACCCAGTCCATCTTCCTCCAGATTCATGCTTTGAACCACCTCACTCTACATTGCTTCTCAACATAGGCAGTCACATAACATGTAAGAATGTCCTTTTAATTCTAAATCATGAAATTTGCCTTATATTTTCACTAGGCCATAAGCAGAAAGCCTAAGTCAGATGGCAACACTGTCAAAGATGAATCCTTTGCTGTCTAATTGGCTAAATATGTGCAGAAATCACTTCTAATACTTAGATAAACTTTAGTTGTAGTTTCATAGTAAATGGCCATACAGAAAGTAGTTTTAGTTTAAAATAAAGCATACTGCTACATTTGAAGTGTTAAAAGTTTATAAAATTTATTATAACATCTGTAAGATACTTATATGTTTATGACAATTGATTTCAAATAAAATTAGAAAATAAAACTGTGCCACAGATCTAAATCTCTACAACTTAAGCATATAACTTTCAGTGACGAAACATTCACAACCATATACCACTGTATGGGACTTGTTTAGAAATAAACCTATTTAGGTTTACAGGTAGGAATAATTACCATCTGCAAATAATCTGACCATATGTGAAACATAAAGCTGGTGCCTCACTTAACAGATGTTTTACTCTGTATCTCACACATGAGCTTCATT
>NW_007011676.1:0-1172 GCF_000164805.1 Carlito syrichta
CTATGACCTGCCTTCTGGAAGAGGGAATCTGGTTTCTATGACTAATTTCAGGGGGAAAAGTAGGGCAGGAGATGGGAGGGCAAGAGAAGCCAGAGAGACCTTGCTTCTGAGGCTGCTTCTGAGGCCTTAATCTCCTTTGGTTCAAAGGATGAAGCAGGCCAAAGAGCCAGGCATTGGGGCTTTGTGTTCTGAGTCCCAACAGTACCACTTTAGAAAATCAGAAAGGCAAAAGAGGTTACGTGCCATATAAGAGAAACATTGCTTTGCATTATAATTATAATAATAGTAAGATGATACAATAGGAAGAATATACCAGAATAATCTAGGCAAACATTTTATTGTTAACTGAATTGTAAAAAATAGACCCTATATAAAATAAAATCCTTAAATTCCTATTTAGGACATTCATAAACTCAAAGATAAAAGTATTGCCACAAATGTGACAATATTGAAAGTTTGGCTATAATTTTTCTTATGTTATTACAATTAGAAATAGATTTTTTTTTTCATTAATCAGTAGTTTTTATTATGGTTTTGTGGGGTACAGTTAAGGGTAGGTGTACAATGACGTTTCATTCAGGCACCCTGTAGATAAGAAGTGTTTACCCATCCCCCGACAGATATTTGCTACTGTTAATCCCATCCCCCTCCCCCCATAGTTTCCCAGTACCATCCTTCATTTTCTCATAGTATTGCATTGGATGTTCAAGGTCCATTATATGAGTGAGAACATGTGATATTCGGATTTTTGTTTTTGTGAGAGGTCACTCAGTATTATAGACTCTAGCTCCATCCAGGTTGCAGCGAAATTCATGATTTTGTTCTTTTTTATGGCTGCGTAGTATTCCATCGTGTATATGTACCACATTTTTTAATCCAGTCCTCTTTTGATGGGCAGCATGGTTGTTTCCAGGTTCTTGCTATTGTGAACAACGCTGCGATAAACATACGTGTGCAGGTATCTTTTTTATAGAGTGATTTGTGTTCTTCAGGGTATATTCCCAGTAGGGGGATTGCAGGGTCATATGGAAGGTCAATTTTTAGAGCTTTTAGGAATCGCCACACTGCTTTCCACAGAGGTTGCACTAGTTTACACTCCCACCAACAGTGTAGAAGTGTTCCCTTTTCACCACACCCTCTCCAGCAGCTGTATTTTTTGAGATGCTGATAAT
>NW_007011677.1:0-1250 GCF_000164805.1 Carlito syrichta
CTGGCTAACTGGTTAAGTCAACTAGTTAAGTCAGCCAGCTAGCCAGCTGACTAGCTAGGTAGAAAGCTAGTTAGGTAGGTAGCTAGCTAATTAAGTCAGCTGGCTAGACAGATTGCCTCCTAGTTAAGTCAGCGAGTTAAGTGAGCTGGGAAGATGGATGGCTAGCTAGGTTGCTAGTTAGGTAAGCCAGCTGGCTAGCCATATGGCTATCTAGTTAAGTCAGCTAGTTGCATCAGTTAATTAGCTGGCTGGCTACTTAGGTGGCTGGAATTTAAGCCAGCTGGTTAACAGCCTGGTCAGGTAGGTGGTCAGCTAGTTAAACTGGCTGGCTAACCGGCTGATCAACAGGTTGGCTGGTTAGTTTAACCAGCTGGCTATTTGACTGGTCAGTCATTTGGCTGGCTATTTAAGCTGACTGGCTAGCCAACTGACCAGTCCGCTAGCCAGCTAGCTGGCTGCCTAGCCAGCTAGCCTGCCAGGTAGCTAGCTAGTTAAGCCAGCTGGCTAGTCATCTAGCCCACCAGGTAGCTACCTAATTATGTCAGCTGGCTAGCCAGCTAGCCAGTCAACTACCTTCTCGGCTAGTTAAGTCAGCTAGCTAGCCAGCTAGGTAGTTAAGTCAGGTAGCTAGTCTGATACAGAGACAGCTAGCTAGTTAAATCAGCTAGCCAGCTAACTAGCCAGTTATCTAGCTAGTTAAGTCAGCTGGATATACAGCTAGATAGTTTGTTTGCTAGTTAGTTATGTCAGCTAGATAACCAGCTAGCCAGTCAGCTAGCTAGTTAAGTCAGCTAGCAAGTCAGCTAGTTAGCTATCTAGTCCACAAGAAACTCAGCTAGCTGGTCAACTAATTAGTGGGCTTGTTCACTTTCCATCAGGTCAGCTAATTAGTGGGCTTCCTTTTCTGCCAACCAGTCTGCAAATTAGTCAGTACACTCACCAGCCAAGAGGTCAACTAACTTCTCAGCTCACTCACAAGCCAACAGGACAGCTAACTAGTCATCTTGTTCATCAGCCGACTAGCTAATTCAGATCACCAGTTGACTAGTTTGCTGGCCGACTAATTAAGGCAGCTCACCCGTCAGCTCACTTATCAGCCAAGTATTTAAGTCAGCTCACTGGTCGGCTCACTCGCTGGCCGACTTCTTAACTCTTCTGACCATTAGGCTCACTCTCCAGCTGACTAAATTCGGCTGACAAGTCAGTTCACTCACCAGCCAACTAGGGTAAGTCAGCTCACAAGTCGGCTC
>NW_007011678.1:0-814 GCF_000164805.1 Carlito syrichta
GCTGCATCTTTATTTTATACCAAAATTAACTCAAGATGGATTAAAGACCTAAGTGGCAGACTCCCAAACTATAAAACTCCCAAAAGAAAACAGAGGAAAAGCTTCATGACACTGATTTGGCAATGATTTCTTGAATATGACACCAAAAGCACAAGCAACAAAAGAAAAAAATAGACAGATATCAAACTAAAAAACTCTGTGTATCAAAGGAGACAATCAAAAGGGTAAAAGGCAAAAATGAATCACAGAATGGAAGTAAATATTTGCAAATAACATATCTGATAAGATAATAACATTCAGAAAATATGAAGAACATCTACAACTCAACAACAAAAAATCAAATCACCTGAGGACTTGAATAGACACTTTTCCAAAGATGAGAAACAAATGACCAACAAGCATAGGAAAAGATGCTCAACATCAATTAATCATCAGAGAAATCCTAATCAAAACCACAATGAAGTATTATCTCACAACCACAATGAAGTATTATCTCACAATGAGTATTATCTCATTTTTTTTTTTATGGATACTGTCAAAAAAAAACAGAGGAAAACAAATGTTGGCAAGGATGTGGAGAATTACAGCACTTGTGCACTATTGGTGGGACTGTAAAATGATGCAGTCATTATGGAAAATGGTATAAATTCCTCAAAACATTAAAAATACAACTACCATATGATCCAGCAATCCCATATCTGGATATATATCCAAAAGAACTGAATGTATGGTCTCAAAGAGATACTTGTATGCCCATGCTCACAGCAGCATTACTCATAACAGTCAAGAGCTGGAACCAACCCAATTTTCCATC
>NW_007011679.1:0-1519 GCF_000164805.1 Carlito syrichta
GATTTCTTACTTCCAATTGTAATTTTTGAGGTGTAATGTAATCAGAAAAAATAAGCCTTCCTAAATAAGTAAATGGTGGCTGAGTTTGAATTTTTTCAGGAGCCACTTGGAGACCAAAGTTTTGTAAATCTTGAATTAATATAGCCAATCCTGTTTCCAAATATAGTCTATCTGAATGAGCCACTAATATATCATCCATATAATGGATAAGATATATATCCTTGTAGCTTTGTCTGAAATGTTGTAAAGCTGCATCAACATACTTTTGACATAAAGTTGGACTGTTTTTCATCCCCTGAGGCAAAACTGTCCATTGAAACCTCTGATGAGGCCTATTCAAATTTGGAGATGGAATACTAAATGCAAATCTCTGCTTATCCTGAGAAGCCAAAGGAATAGTGAAAAAACAATCTTGAAGGTCTATAACAATAATATGATATTTATCGGGCACTGCTACAGGAGATGGCAATCCTGGTTGTAAAGCACCCATAGTTTCCATAGTATTATTTGTTTTTCTGAGGTCATGTAACATTCTCCATTTTCCTTAGCACAAATTGTCCTCCTGTCAGACATCCTTTAGCCACTTGAAACCAATCATAAGGAGTCATCCACCAAGCACGTAGCCCATCTAAGAAGGCTAGTGTATACGGCGCTGTTGGGCCATAATCATGACAAGCAGCTTTTAAGTCTTTTAATAATTTCATTGATATAGGTTCCCATTTAGGGGGTTCAAATTCTATGTCAACAGGAAAACAATGAAGAGAGTCTTCTGATTCTAAAGCCTTTTGTATAGTTCCTTGAATTCCCGGTAAATATTTTTTAGGTAGTTCTACCCTTTGGCCACTAGATGGAAGCAGAGACTTATTTTTAGAAACCACAGGGAAAGAAAAATCTGGCCAATCTGGATTCTTATACTTAGCTGCTTCTTCATTCAATTCTGCATCGTCACCAGGAGATAACTGGTCTCCAGAATCATTTTCTTTAGCTGCCTCATCCTCCTCAGAGTCTGAGTCACTAGGGAAAGAACCATAATTAGGATTTAAAACTAACGCTTCCCGCAAAATATTCCATAGGGAATAAGAATCTTGTGGCATCTGTGTTCCACCATGATTAGTATACCATTTTTTCATATTTTTGCCTACCTCATCCCATGTTTCTAATTCTAAAGTACCCTGATCCGGGAACCATGGATTAACTTTCTGTACAAAATCTAGAAAAGAATTTACTTTATCTCTACTTACCTTTACCCCTTTATGTTTCAAAGCTTTACACATAATACGAATATAGGCTCTCCTTTCCTTGGAGCCGCAGTTCCCCATAACTGTAATAACAAACAATACACACAATATACAGTAATTTTACAGTAATTTTACAAGGATTGAATCGCTCTACACGGCGATAAGTCGCACAGTCCGTCGGCGACGCTAAACACTGACTTGCCTATCAACCCGCGCACTCCGGGGGGGCTGCAGCACCCTAAAGGCAAGGTCCGTCCTGAACGAGAGAAACAAACTGGGGA
>NW_007011680.1:0-419 GCF_000164805.1 Carlito syrichta
CCCACCGCAGCCTCGACCTACTGGGCTCCGGCGATCCTTCCGCCTCAGCCTTCCAGGTAGCCGGAATTACAGGCATGCGCTACCATGCCCGGCTGATTTTTTTATTTATTGTAGAGATGAGGTCTCGCTGTCCAGGCGGGTCTCGAACTCTCGGAATACACAATTTTTATAAATAAAATTCTATTTTGGGGGGTGCCCCATATAGATAGATAGATAGATAGATATTATATATATGTATATATATACGTATATATATGTATATATACGTATATATATACGTATATATATATATATATATCTCACATTTTCCTTATCCACTCTTCAGTTGATGGGGCACTTAGGTGGACTCCAATGTCTCTAAAATTGTGAATTGTGCTATGTTAAACAAATGACTATAGGTGTCTTTTTAATATGATGAC
>NW_007011681.1:0-900 GCF_000164805.1 Carlito syrichta
CCTAAATGGAGAGAAACTGGAAAGATTCTAGGAAGAAAAAAAGAAATAAATGGAGAACAACTACTCATCCAACAGTTAATATAGCAATTTCTTGAGATAAAGAAAAAAAAAAGTTTATGAGAGAAAAGGTTTTCTGAATCACATAATTTAAAAGAACAAATAGAAATAGGTGAAAAAACAAAAACAAAAAACTCTGTCAAGTGTTATTTAGTAGCTACTCTTCTGCTTTTTGAAGTCTACTTCCCTGATTGAATGGAATTTTCCTTGATCTTAATCTGATGAAAATTAATACATCATATTAAGAGTATGTAGTATATATTTTCTCTGATAATGGATACCTTTTTAACTCTGTAAAAGTCCAACTTGTTCCATTCGGCTATATAACTTGCAAAAGTCATTTCTAAGGCAGCTGTGTTGGAAACTGTTTTGTTGAGCCCTATCAGAGTCCTAACATCAAAATGTTCATCCCCCTCAAAAGGGGGGGATGGTGGGGCAAGTCTGAGATTTCGTTTCATGTATATATCATCTACTTCCTCCCAATTGACAATCACTATATTTAAGATGGTCATATCTTTTACAAATTTATGTACAAAGCTGAAAAATGACAATTTGAGATGCTAGAAAATATGAATCCTAGGTCTGAAGAAAATCAAGTTGTTCCAGTGAGTAAATACCGTTTACTTGCCCACCACATTATTAGGCATTTTAGAAACTCAAATAAGTTGTTACGAGCAAGTTGAGTCCACCTTTTTGCACTTCAGTACTGGCTTCAGATGGATATATGCCATGCTGACAGAAAATGCCGTTGAGGCCAAATGCTGAAAGCAAAAGAAATGTTACAGAAAAGTCATTATCACTGTGTAACTCTGGAAAATAGAATATGTTGAGATGTAGCTAGTT
>NW_007011682.1:0-748 GCF_000164805.1 Carlito syrichta
TATCTGTAGTCCCAGCTACTTAGAAGCTGAAGAGAGAGAATTGCTTGAGCCTAGGAAGTCAAGACTAAAGTGAGCTCTGATCATGTCACTGTACTTCTATCTGGGTGTCAGAGTGAAAGCCCAACTCCAAAAAACAAGCAAACAAAACTCAAAAAGCAAAGAGAGAGAAAATTTGATATTTAAAAAGTTTCCAAAATCAAAATGTTAAGTTCTGAACTAAATCTCATTGACCTCATTAATTTTTAGATATTAGGATTCTTGAAGTCCAAAAGATCCATATTTGTCATATTTGGCATGTTAAAATTATACAAGAAGCATTGCCAAGTATAAAAAGATGTGTACGTTTTCTTGGATTATAGTTATATGTGTTATTAGTATGTATTGAAAAATTGTATGGCATTTGATATGACTTAGCATATGTTATCGGTAATAATAATCATCATGTTAAATTGTTGTATTCCACAGAAATACCTAAATTTTCTTGTCAATTGTGTTTCTAACCAACTTGCCCGGTGTGGTTGCTCACACCTATAATCCCAGCACTTTGGGAGGCTGAGGTGAGATGATTGCTGAGCTCAGAAGTTTGAGACCAGCCTGGCAATAAAGTGAGACCTCATCTCTTCATAAACCAAAAAATTATCTGGTTGTGGTGAGTGTGTGTCTGTAGCCCAGATACTTGGGCGGCTGAATGGAAGATCACTGAGTGAGCAGTTCAAGCTGCAGCAGTCCTGATCATGACACTGCACTC
>NW_007011683.1:0-1539 GCF_000164805.1 Carlito syrichta
GGGTCCTGTTATCTGCCCTTTGTTGTCCCAAAAAACCCAACGGACTTGAGGTTCCACATTCTCGGTTACAACTATCAAGAACACTACAAGGTTGCTGAGAATCTATAATGAAAAAATTGTCATATCCAAGAGGCCTGTAGCCCAAAAGAATGGGTGGAAATAGAATCCCAGATTCCAGATTAGCCCTTATAATGTGTCCACAATTCTTGGATTGGTGACCCCCATAACCCAGATTCCTTTTGTTCTCAGTAAGACTCCCAGAAGTTACCTGACGACGTGGAATTACAAACTCTTATATACCAATAATCATAAGCCCGAAAGGTCAGAATGACGCTGGAATCCAAGATTGCTGGATCCCCTTTAAGAATGCGTCCTGGAGACGGGGCAAGATGGCGACGGCATAGGTGAACTGGTGAGATTCTCTGAACGTGAGTTACCAAAAAGGCTATCACTTCGCTACCCCCATCCCCCAACCCACCACCAACCGCGCTGGGGTCAGGCCCGGGATCTTCAGTCCCACGCAAGGCCAGATATTGCACCCCTCCCCCCACTGCTGCCGCTCTACTCGTGTGTGGAAGTCTCTGGTCCCAGGCCCCTCCAGATCCCTCCCCGGCTGCATTGTCTCCAGCCCGGGCACCCGGCATCAAGCCGCCGGTCACACAGGGAGGCTCTGGGCACCCGCCCCTCAGAGACGCTGGTTCCATTACTGGCTGAATACTCTGTAGGGTCCCAGTGCCACTCTCATCATTTACAGCCTGCCTTTTGGAACTTTGGAGCTCTGGAACTCCGGGTCCACCCTGGCTGAGGCACTCAGCATGAGACCCCAAGCCAGAGGACCCAGACAAGCGGAGAAAAACAGATCTGCTTAAAATGCCTTGCCATTCTCAAGGCAGAGACTTCCATTGCCCTGCCCACCTATCAACAAACTTTACCTCATTTCCTAAGGCCAGGTATTGCAGCGTGCGGGGAAGTTTTGGGTCCCTGCTCCCTCCAGCTCTCTCCCCGGCCCGGCACCCGGCACCGCAGGTCGCACAGGGAGGCTCTGAGCGCCCGCCCCTCAGAGACATCGATTCCATTACTGGCTGAATACTCTGTAGGGTCCCAGTGCCACTCTCGTCATTTACAGCCTGCCTTTTGGAACTTTGGAGCTCTGGAACTCCAGGTCCACCCTGGCTGAGGCACTCAGCGTGAAACCCCAAGCCAGAGGACCCAGACAAGCGGAGAAAAACAGATCTGCTTAAACTGCCTTGCCATTCTCCAGGCAGAGACTTCCATTGCCCCGCCCACCTAGCAACAAACTTTACCTCAGCTCCTAAGGCAACAGTGTGAAACAGGAGACAAAGCCCCACCCCTATGCTGCAACGAAAAACAAAAGGGAGAGGCTGGAATCGGAGATCACAGAAGTGACTCTAGTCTGATCGCTTATTTTGACCTATGATTTTATCATTGAAACAGTTGGTCTAGATTACGTTTGGTGTTTAACTTCTGACTTATACTGTTTCTTGATTTTTTTGGCTGTCTCTGTTTAGCTATCAGTAT
>NW_007011683.1:3255-4609 GCF_000164805.1 Carlito syrichta
AGGGACGACTCTCACATTTCAATAATTAGTTTGAATGTGAATGGACTAAACGCACCACTGAAAAGACATAGAATGACAAAATGGATAAAATATCACCAGGCAACAATATACTGCCTTCAAGAGACCCATCTCACTAGAAAGGACATACACAGACTCAAAGTAAGAGGATGGGAAACAAATTTTCAGGCGAATGGAACACAAAAGAAAGGAGGAGTCGCGATCCTAATTTCAGACAAAATACCATTTAAGCTATCAAAAATTAAAAAAGATACAGAGGGCCACTACATAATGATAAAAGGTTCACTCCATCAACAAGAAATATCTATCCTAAACATATATGCACCCAACATAGTCGCACCAACATTCATAAAGCAACTTCTAGGAAAACTAAAGAAAGACATTGACTCTAACACCATAATAACTGGGGACTTTAATACACCACTCACAACCTTAGACAGATCATCAGGACAAAAAATCAGCAAGGAGATCCGGAACCTCAATGAGACTCTGGACCAAATGGACTTAATTGATACCTATAGAACAGTCCATCCAAAGACCACAGAATACACATTCTACTCATCACCACATGGAACATATTCTAAGATCGACCACATAATTGGACACAAATCAAGTATAAGCAAATTTAAAAGGACTGAAATTCTACCATGCACCTTCTCGGACCACAGTGGAATAAAAATAAACATTGACACCAACAAAGTCCCCCCAAAACCCACAAAGACATGGACACTAAACAGCATGATGCTAAATAACTCCTGGGTCAATGATGACATCAAAATAGAGATCAAAAGATACCTGGAAACAAATGAAAATAAAGAAACATCTTACCAAAATCTCTGGGATGCCTTAAAAGCTGTAATAAGAGGGGAATTTATATCCCTACAAACACACATGAGGAAAATGGAAGGAACAGAAATTGACAACCTAACAAGCCACCTAAAGAAGCTGGAAAAGCAAGACCACAAAAACCCTAATTTCAGCAGAAGAATCCAGATCACCAAAATAAAAGCCCAAATCCAGGACATAGAAGACAAAAAGATAATACAAAAAATCAATGAAACAAAAAGCTGGTTCTTCGAAAGGGTAAACAAGATTGATGGTCCCCTAGCTAGACTGACCAAGAAAAAACGAGAAAAAAACCAAATAAGCATAATCAGAAACACAAAAGATGAAGTCACATCTGACCCTGAAGAAATACAAAAGATCATTAGAGACTACTACGTACACTTGTATGGAAACAAACTTGAAAACCAGAAGGAAATGGAAGACTTTCTGACATCACACAACCTACCTAGGTTGGAACAAGAAGAAATTGAGACCCTAAATAAACCAATAA
>NW_007011684.1:0-786 GCF_000164805.1 Carlito syrichta
TTGCTCAGGGGATGAGGAGGTTGTACCACCTGAGTCCCTCAGTTCAAGGCCCCAGAAGCCACGATCATGCCACCACACCTCAGCCCCACTGACAGAGACTTCAGGACAATGGGCCTTCACAGTTCCTCAGCAAAAAGTCCACATGGGTGGGGGATGATGGAGTTATTGGTCTAGGAAGGGGTCACCCACTCCTGAAGGTGCAGACAGGGCAACTGGAACCTGGGCTGGCCGTGGCATTGCCAGACTGCCTTGTTCGCTCTGTTCCCAAAGGCAACCCAAGCTCTGGGCCGTCCTTTCCTTTAACTCACACACGTCTTTGCTGTGGGGGCATGAGTGTGGAGGGTGGATGCAGGCCTTCTGGGGTGCATGCTACAAATGACTGGCCGAAAAGTGTCTTTACCTCTCCCATCCATGAGGGTGACTTCTCGTGCTGGGTGGCAGGGGTGGTGGTGGTTATTATAATTATGGGTCAGAATGCTGCCCAGTCACCCAGGCAGGAGCGCAAGGGCATGCTCATGGCCATCAAGGGTTCCACCTTCTGGGCTCAGGCGATCCTCCTGCCATGGCCCCCTGAGTGACTGGAACAATATGCCTGCACCACCACGTCTGGCTAATCTTTTGATTTATTTTTGATGGCCAAGATGAGGTCTTGCCCCGTATCCCAGGCTGGTGCCAAACCTGCAGGCTTTGGCCGTCCACTTGTGTGGACCTCAGAAGAGTAGGGATGCCAGCCTGAGACCCTGATCCTGGCCTGTGGTTGTTGTGGTAGTGGTGGTTGGTGTTATT
>NW_007011685.1:0-689 GCF_000164805.1 Carlito syrichta
CAGTTAGCCGACTGGTTAGCTCACTTAACTAGTTGGCCAGCGAGTGAGCCAAAGGGTGAGCTGACTTAACTAGTCAGCTGGCCAGTTAGCTGACTGGTCATCTGACTTAACTAGTTGGATGGTGATCTAGCTGACTTGTCAGCTGACTTAACTAGTTGGCCTGCAAGTGAGCTGACTGGTGAGCTGACTTAACTAGTTGGCTGGTGAGTGTGCTGACTGGTCACCCAAATTTATTCGGCTGGCTAGTGAGCTGACTGGTAGGAAGAATTAACATGTCGGCTGGCAAGTGAACTGACCAGTGAGCCGACTTAAATAATTGGCCGACAAGTGAACCAACAGGTGAGTTGCCTTAACAAGTTGCCCAGTGAGCGAGCCAACAGGTGAGCTGACTTTACTAGATGGCTGGTGAGCAAGGCGACTAGTTAACTGTCCTATTGGCTTGCGAGTGAGCCGACATGGTAGTTGACCTGTTGGCTGATGAGTGAGCTGACTAATTTGTGAGGAAGTTGGCAGGCGAGTGAGCTGACTAGTTAGCTGACCTGATGGAAAGTGAGCAAGCTCACTAATTAGCTGGCCGCTAGCTGAGTTGCTAGCTGACTAGATAGATAATTAACTAGCTGATTTGCTAGTTGACATAACTAGCTAGCTGACTAGCGAGCTGGCTATTCAGCTGAAATAACTAGCATGCA
>NW_007011686.1:0-847 GCF_000164805.1 Carlito syrichta
TTTATGCCTAAGTGTACTTCTCTCAAGCTTTCAAAGCACAAGGCACATTTTCTAAAGTGGAAGAAATCAATCACAATACACACATTATTATATATTTCTGAAGCGAAGTTATTTCTAAAACTTTCCCAGGCTGTAATTTAAACCTAGAAAGCACATCTTTTAAACAGGAGGGCGACCTGTCAGGAAACAATCCTTATTTTACCTATTGGCTCCGTGGAGATGATAACATCACTTTAGCTGACAAAGGCTGTGTTTCTGTTTACTGAAGTGGCATGGAGATGGGCCAGCCATCCAAGAGGGAAAGAACAAGCGAAGGAGCCTTGCACTTTGGGCATCTGCACCAGTGTTGCTTTAAAAGTGATGGCTGGCAAGAAGGCTGGATTACTCACTTACTTTACCTCTCCCTAACTATCTAGTTCTCGCTTCTTCCTTTCCCTCACCACCGGCAGACGGTGGAAAAGGAAGGAGACGAACAACCCAGATACAAGCTCCAGTCTTTTGCGAAGGAGGCGCAGATTAGAAAGGGCGCGCTGTGCAGGGCATAACAACTCTCAGGGCACCAACTGTCAGATGGACACGGAGGCTCCCGATGCAAAATCATCTAAGCGTTCATTCAGTCAATGGGGGCAGAAAGTTAAGGAGATGGGAAGCCTCCCGTCTTTACTAGAACGCCAAAACGCCAGCACTGTCTGTCTCTTTTAACTGCCCCCCTATTCATTTTGCTCTAACCTTAGCATCCTAAAGTTGGATTCCAGCCACGCAAATGCGTTGGAGGGTGATTTTGAGAGATTCGGGGGATCTCAAAGCCCCTTAGTCAATTTAGCTGTCCTGTCGTTCCGCGGCGTCC
>NW_007011687.1:0-665 GCF_000164805.1 Carlito syrichta
CTATAGCTACATGGCTGAGGCCTGTAAAGGCCCATCTGGAAGATCACCTCTGACATAGGATATCAGTTATACCTATAATATTGGTGTGTGATTAGTGACCAGTGTGCATACATGGCAGTAAACTTATAAGTAAATCTCTATACACCTGATGGAAAGTTGCACAGCAGAATTATTTTATATGATCTTGTCCCTTCTAAGTTTTACTTCTTTCTAGATATTTTTAAACTTCTATTTCCTGGTAGACTGGTTAATCAGCTCTTGTTCCCAAAAGCAGTTTCCCCTAGGGCTAAGATTAGAAACTAAATTACCATAATAGTTTTATCACCCTGCCTCTAGCCAGGCAGAAAGTTTTTTTTTGTTGTTTTATTAATTACCAAAACTCTGTTTGCTTCAGCCCATGGCCACCGACATGGCAACCATACATTTCCTTGTTCAAGAATATAATATGAATGATTTATTGAACATTATGGAAAACACTTTGAACAATCTGTATTGAAATTGTGCACCTGTGATTTTAATGTAAGTTTTGTGAAGTACATCATGCATCATGGAATTGTAATTGTTTGCTTGGAACTTGCAAGTCTCGTGATGGTCTTGTGATGCATAGTTTGTAAAGCGTGATATGCATGGAATTTGTATGCCTCCCAGCAAGTGATTATCCACTG
>NW_007011688.1:0-800 GCF_000164805.1 Carlito syrichta
ATGTGATACGAAATTGGAGTTTGCAGATCGCACACAAATATTACATTAGAAAAGAGAAACGGGCAAGAATCATCTCTCCAATACATCCAAAAATTAGCCGGGCGCGGTAGCACGCGCCTGTATTTAGAGCTACTTAGAAGGCTGAAGTTGAAGGATCGCCGGAGCCCAGCGGGTCGAGGCTGCGGTGGCCGGGAGCGGCCACTGCACTCCAGTGTGGGCGACAGAGTGAGACTCCAGCTCCAAACCATAACAGAAAATAGCCAGGTTCCGTGACTCAGCCTGTAATCCTGCGATTGAGGAGGCTGCGGGGAGAGGACAACCTAAGCCCGCGGGTTCGAGACCCACCTGGGCAACTTGGGGAGTCCTCCTCTCTACAATAAATCAAGAAATCAGCCGGGTGTGGACGCACATGCCTGGAATGCCAGCCCTCGGAAGGCTGAAGCGGAAGGATCAATGGAGCCCAGCAGGTCGAGGTTGCGGTGGCCGGAGAGGCCACTGCATTCCGGTGCGGATCACAGAGTGAGACTCCAACTCAGCCCAGAGCCCACGGTACAGAGAAATGTGAACTGTTATTTGCTGGAGTGGAACCATGGCCTTAAGAACATTTTACTGAAACCTGCTAGTTATTAATGATGAATGCTTCTTTGCCTTAAATGGTGGACAACCAAAGTCTTCGACAACCAAAATATGAAATTCAAATTTCCAAGTGTAAATTATATTCAGATGAAAAACATGCAGTAATTTCCATAAAAATTGTTGTACTCTGTGCCAGGTAACAGCAGTTATCTCAATCTACCCTG
>NW_007011689.1:0-689 GCF_000164805.1 Carlito syrichta
AGTAAAGCCAGCTGGTTAGCTAGGTAGCTAGCTGGTTAATTCAGCTAGTTATGTCAGTTTGGTTGCTAGTTAAGTCAGCGAGTTAACTCAGCTGGCTAGCCAGCTGCCTAGCTGTTTAGTTAGCTAATTAAGTCAACTGGCTAGCCAGTTAGCTAGCTAGTTAAGGAACCTTGTTAAGTCAGCTCACTAGCAAGTTGGATAGCTAGGTAGCTTGGTAGTTAAGTCAGCTGGTAATAGAGCAGGCTACATAGGTAGATAGCTGACTAGCTTGATATTAAGCTAGTTAAGACAGTTGGCTAGCCAGCTGGCTAGCTAGTTAAGTCACCTAGATTATTTATCTGGCTTCCCAGCTGGCTGGCTATGTAGGTAGTTACTTAAGTCAACTGGCTAGTTATTTGGTTACCTGTTTAATTCATCTCATTAATTCAGCTGGCCATCCAACTGACAGGCTAATTATGTCAGATAGTTAAGTCAGCTGACCAGCCAGCTGGCTAGATAGGTAGCTAGCTAGTTTAATAAACTAATTGTCTTACCTTGAGAACTAGGTAGCTAGCTAGTTATGTCAGCTAGTTAAGTCAGCTGGCTAGCTGGTTAACTCGGTTAAATCATCTGGGTTAGCCAGCTGACTATGAAGCTAGTATCTAGTAGGCCAGCTGGCTAGCCAGTTGGCCTAGCTTGTTAAGTCACCT
>NW_007011690.1:0-8472 GCF_000164805.1 Carlito syrichta
CAACCCCATTATAAAATGGGCAAAAGATATGAACAGACACTTCACAAAGGAAGACATCCAAGCAGCCAACAGACACATGAAGAAATGTTCAACCTCACTAATCATCAGGGAAATGCAAATCAAACCACACTGAGATACCACCTAACTCCAGTCAGAATGACAATTATCAACAACTCAAAAAATAACAGCTGCTGGAGAGGGTGTTGCAAAAAGGGAACACTTCTGCACTGTTGGTGGGAGTGTAAACTAGTGCAGCCTCTGTGGAAAACAGTGTGGCGATTCCTTAATGCTCTAAATATCAACCTCCCATATGACCTCGCAATCCCCCTACTGGGAATATATCCTGTAGAACTCAAGTCACTCTATAAAAAAGATACCTGTGTATGTATGTTTATCGCAGCATTGTTCACAATGGGAAGAACCTGGAAGCAACCCTGCTGTCCATCAAAAGAGGACTGGAATTTAAAAATGTGGTACATATACACGATGGAATACTATGCAGGCATTAAAAAGAACAAAATCATGAATTTTGTAGCAACCTGGATGGAATTAGAGTCTATAATACTTAGTGACCTCTGACAGAAACAAAGACCCAAGTATCACATGTTCTCACTCAAATAGTGGACCTTGAACATTCAACATAATACTATAAGAAAATGATTGACAGTAGTGGGAAACTATGGGGGGGAGGGAGAGGGTTTGATGGTGGTAAATATGTGTCTGGGGATGGGGAAACACCTCTCATCAACAAGGGTGCCTGAACGAAATGTACTTGTATACCTAACCCTTAACTGTACCCCACAATATCATAATAAAATATATTTAATATGAAAAAAAGAATGAGATGAGATGATGAAAGGAAATGATGAAATGAAATGAGGTTAAATGATGAAAAGAAATGATGAAATGAAATGAGATGATGAGATGCGATGAAATGATGAAATGTGATGAGATTATATGAAATGAAATGATGAAATAAAATGAGATGAAATGATGAAATGAGATGAAATGATGAACTGAATTTAGATGAGATGAGATGAAGAGATGAGATGAGATGAAGAGATGAGATGAGATGAAGTAATGAAATAAAATGATGAAATGAAATGAAATGTTGACATGAAATGAGATGAAATGAAATGAGATGAAATGATGAAATGAGATGATATGGGATTAAATGATGAAATGAAATGATGAAATGAGATGAGATGAAATGATAAAATGAAATGAGATGAGATGAAATGATAAAATGAAATGAGATGAGATGAAATGAGGAAATGAAATGATGAAATGAATAAGAGGAGAGGAGATGAGATGAGTTAAAATGATGAAATGAAAAGTTGAATTGAAATGAAATGAAGAAATTAACTCAAATTAAGAAATAAAATGAAATGAAGAAATTAAATGAAATGATGAAATTAAATGAAATGATGAGATGAAATGAGATGAGATCAGATGAAATGAGATGAGCTGAGGACATGAGATGAGATGAGATGAGATGAGATGAGATGTGATGAAGTGAAATGATGAAATGAAATTAAATGAAGAAATGGAATGGAATGAAATGAAATGAAATGATTAAATGAGATGAAATTAAGTGAAATGATGAGATGAGAAGAGATGAATTGATGAAATGAAATGATGAAATGAAATGAAATGATGAGATGACATGACATGACATGACATGAGATGAAGTGAAATAGCTACGTCCTGATGATTGACACCAGGAGAAGCCCACTTTTCTGGGACTGAGAACCACACCCATGAAAGTGAAGGTCCAGTGATGGGTCAGACATTGTGGGGCAGAAGTAGGGCGTGGAGGCAGACATTTTGGGTAGGGAGGAAAAGACAAGGCTGGGGAACCAAGTGTCAAGTCCCTGGGAGTGGGAGGCAGCACCGTTAGCCGGAAAGGTTCGGAGAGGCCAGCGACGCCGAGGGAGCTCTCGGCACATGGAACCCCCATTGTTTGCTCCTCCAGGTGTCCAGTTGCCTCAGTTGGAGTCCTGGGAAGTGGAGGCTTCTCTAAAGGACCTCTACCCCTTCACTGCTCCAGCAGGACCCGGGCTCAGCAGACCATGGGGCTTCCATCACCTTCTCACGGCCCCTCACATCTAGCTGGGGAAGCGAGTTCTACACAGACTCCACATTTGTCCCAGTCTCTGAACCTACCCCAGGCTTGGTGATTATCTCCAAGCCATGGTTTCTCTTGCTCTCTGGCAGGTTCTATGTGCAGCCTGTTCTGGCTGTGCCTTCAGTGTTGGGAGGAGCACGCCTCACCTGGTGTTCACTCTTGAGCCAGACTGCCAGTTAGATTCCCAGTTCTGTTTCTTACCAACTGTGTTACCTGCCTAGGCCTCAACTTCCCCATTGGTAAAATGGGGTTAATTGGATTGTTATGAGGATTAAGTGAGCTGACATGTAGACAAATGCCTTATTTCTTTGGTTATATATAAAATGAAATTCTGTCTTGCCCAATAAACATCAGGAACATCTCTAAGGCAGAAGATCGTGTGCTTGGGGGAGGGATCGCAGGACTACGGGATGGACGGCGACCCAGCTGATAGTGGGCAGCAGTGGGAGCTGCTTGCCTGGCCCTCTGGGGTTGAGGGCGGGACCGGGGTCACTCCCAGCTCAGTTCTATGGCGTTAGGCATGTCAGGCCAGTTTGGCATCAAAAGCCTTCAGGGCTCTTCCTTTGTGTTCATGAGTTTCTGGCCGGAACACATGTCTTGACCCCCTAGAATTGCCCAGCACTGTGTCGTGTGTATGTGCGGTTACCTTTCCTTGGGGAGGCTGGCACCATGCAGTGATAAGTTCTCTGTCTCTCACTTTCCGTTTTCTTGTTCCTCTCCATCTAAAAAGGGACACGCAAAATGCCTGCCCAGGGCTAGCTTTTTGTCGAAGCTGAAGCAACTTCCTCTCAAGCCTTCGTTAATGGAAAACAGCCAGTCCATCTGTTGGTGTCCCATATCGTCTCCTTGCGCAGCTGGCAAAGCTTGGCCTATGCTACAAGTGAGGAAACTGAGGCTCAGAGGGCAAAGGGCACTTGTGCAGGGTTAGGGTACCTGTTGGAAAGACTTACCATCTGGGCTGGGCCTGGTGGCTCATGCCTATAACCCCAGGACTTTGGGAGGCCAAGATGTGAGGATCGCTTGAGGTCAGAAGTTCGAGACCAGCCTGGGCAGCTCAGCAAGTCCCTATCTCTACAAAATAATAATAAAAAAATAACCAGGTATGGTGATGCACAACTGTAGTCCTAGCTACTTGGGAACTTAGGCAGAGAGTCATTTGAGCCCAGGAGGTCAAAACTTCAGGGAGCTATGATCGCGCCACTGCACTCCAGCCTGAGTGACAGAGTGAGACCCTGTCTCTTTTTGTTCTTTGTTTTTTTGAGTTGGAGTCTCACTCTATTGCCCAGGGTGCACTGCAGTGACCCCCTCATGGCCACCTCAGCCTCGACCTGCTGTGCTCAGGCAATCCTTCTGCCTCAGTCTTCCAAGTAGCTGGAACTACAGACACATGCTGCCATGCCCGGTTAATTTTTTTTTTTTTTGAATTGGAGTCTCACTCTTGCCGCCCAGACTGGAGTGCAGTGGCTGCTCCTGGTCATCGCTGCCTCGACCTGCTGGCCTCCCACGATCCTTCCACCTCAGCCTTCTGAGTGAGACTCCAACTCAGAAAATAAATATGCTAGCGGA
This sequence comes from Carlito syrichta, assembly GCF_000164805.1. Classification (NCBI taxonomy): domain Eukaryota; kingdom Metazoa; phylum Chordata; class Mammalia; order Primates; family Tarsiidae; genus Carlito; species Carlito syrichta. Next base: position 3,695 of record NW_007011690.1, read on the forward strand.
ACTTAATATAAAGTGGAATATACACCATTAATCAAAGGGTACAGCAAAACAAAAGTGTACTGGCTGTGGTTACATGAAAAGACCTTTCCCAGAAGCATTCATCAAACTTCTCTCATCATGGACCAGAATTTAGTGATATTCTTTTTCTCAAGCAATTGCTAACAAAGAGAATAGGACTATCAACAGACTTGCCACTTAAGCTTAAGATACTTATTCAAACTACATTGTTGATGCTCAATGGAAAGAAAGGAATGGACATTAAACTGTATCCAGAGTGTTCCTAAAACATTGGAAATTAAGTGCTCACCTTCCCTTTTCATTTCTCCTCTTTGGAGGAACCATAGTAGAAATATAGGGTTGATGACAACAAAGTACATCATTATTATTTTCATTGTAGTCATGAAGAGAATAAAATAGCCACAGGACTAAAATAGAAGCATAAAATCCTGTTGCCATATTCTGAAAGGAAGTCCATTTATATAAATGGTAAGGATCCTGCTCTTAAGGCACTTACTGTCTGGCTTAGGGAATGACAATGTGTTTACATAGGAAATTAATTACATGTGAGTTGGGCCTTCAAGGATCAGAGTAATCTTGAAGTGTTGGGGCTTAAGACAGTTCATGAATAGAGGACAGCATGAAGCCCACTGTGGTGACAGTGAGTATAGACTTGTTTGAGGACAGCATGCAATTCCACTTAACTAGAACAAGGGACACGTATGTATAAAAGAGTGGTGGAATATAAGACCCGAGAGATCATTTGAAAGATACCGTGGAAAACCTTGGGCATCAGACCTAAGAACTTGAACGTTGTTGCTTAAATGTAGGTTATATGAAGCCAATAAAAGTTTTAGAGCAGGACAGTTAAGTAATTCAAGCTGAACTTTTGGGAACTAATCATGCAGTGAATATGAACTAAGTATGCAGTGAATGTGACTGGTGATTTAGGTAATCTAGAAGCTGGATTTTGAGGATGTGCATTACAATAGTAGTAGTAGAAAGAAGGAGATGCAGTAGGTGCTTCTGAAAGTATAGAGACTGGATGGTGGGCGTGAAGTACACAGGAGAGTTCAGAGTGAACCACTATTTCAAGTCTGAGCACCTGGAAGAGAACAGGGCTTTAAATAAGTGAGTTAGGGGAAGAAGTAGATCTGGGTGGGAAAATGAGGAATTTAATTATGTGCACATTGATTTCATCCACCAACAGAGTCACATATAATAGCAGTCAATAAGCAGCTGAATGTTAGAACGTTGAGAGAAAAACCTTGGCTAGAGTAATAGAGCTTCACTTCTGAAAAGGCAGATAGATGCCTGTATTCCAAACATGAGCTACTGAGTTAGAATCTTCAGAAGTAGGCAACACAGTCTTTTTTCTTTTCTTTTGTTTTGTTTTCTTAAACATCATGGATAATTCCCATGCACAGAGTGTTATTAGTTAAAGGCTAAGTACTCATTTTCACTGGTAGAATACTCTGCATAGGAGTTTCCATCATGCCAATTCCATCTTGCCAACTTTACATGCCTAGTTTGAAAAACATTTTTTCTATATATTTTATGTCAAAAGTCCAGTTAGTGTATTCCACTAAACCCCTTTCCTCAACACATTGAGAACATGAGAACAATTTGAAGGCTTATCACTTTTCTAAGACTTCCGTGCTTTTAAAAACCACATCTTGCAATTTAGTTGTGTGCTATAAATGTTGCCATAAACAAATCAAGCTCAACTGCATTCTTCAAACTGCTTTAAACAGAGTATCTGTTACAATTTTGATTCTTATATTTCAGGAAAGAAAAAAAATTTAAATGACCTACATTCTGCACACTCTTGTAAATAATACCAGCACAACACAAATTTGAGGTGAAGAGGTCTGGATCACAAAGTGCCACTCCTGGGATTTTCTATAATTTGTTCACTGGTAACATGTGCTGCTTGTTTGCTTTCTATTAAATAATAAGAGATGGTTAAAACTGTGCTCCAATTAGTGTACCAACTTTCCAGTTTTGCCAAGAGTTCATCTTGTTTCTGTCCCACACAAAGAGAACTTAGTACACAGAAAGAGAGTAGCAGTGAGACTACTATGGATAAAGGATTACATCAGGATACATTAGGGAAGTCTACAATTCAATCTTAAAGTAAAAATCAATAACCTGATAGTAATGTTGACTGTGTATATGAAGAGAAAAGCCACTTAAGAAGCAATATAATTAATGAAAATAGCAAATGTTGAACTCACCAGTCAATAGAGAAATGCCTGCTAAAGTGGAAAGAACATATTTTTTTCACCTATCAGATTGAAAAACTTAAATACTTTTTTTTGTTTTTTTGAGTTGGAGTCTCACTCTGTCGCCCAGACTGAAGTGCAGTGGCTGCTCCCGGCCACCGCAGCCTCGACCTGCTGGGCTCCGGCGATACTTCCGCCTCAACCTTCCGAGTAGCCGGAATTACAGACATGTGCCACCACGCCCGGCTGATTTTTTTATTTTATTTTAGAGATGAGGTCTCGCTGCCCAGGTGGGTCTCGAACCCGCGGGCTCAGGCAATCCACTCACCTCAGCCTCCCAAAGGCGCGGGATTACAGGCTGAGCCACTGAGCCTGGCCTGAAAAACTTAAATACTTTGATGCAAGTAAGAATACAGAGAAATCAGAAGCATTTAAATGTTGTTGGCAGGGGTGTCATTTGACAGAGACACCTGTAGAATTTGGCGGGGGTGCCATTTGATAGAGACACTCATAGAACTTGGTGGGGATGTAATTTGACAGAGACACCTGTAGAATTTGACAGTCTCTGTTTCCATTAAAACAGCAATACCCTCTGACCCAGAAATTCCTCTTGCCCAAATTCTTACATATTTGTAAAAATATATGTATGAGGAAAATGTTACAACTGTGTTCACAAGAGCTAGAAATTGAAAACAAGATAGCTGAATTTAAACAGTGCAAAATAGATAAATGGTGATATATGCATATTATGTAAAATCATGACCAGACAAATATAAGGAAGTGTCCTTGGTTGGTTGATTTTTTATTTTAACAAATAAAAAAGGAAAGTAGCAGAACTAGTATAATTTGATGATGATAATGTTAAAAATACAAATTGATACTAAATCTTTTCTAAGGGAACACTTCTGTTTATAAAAGGATGAAAAGTTGGGATAGGGTTTTATTGTCACATCTGGTAAGTGAAGAGGGCTGAAATCTGAGGGAATTTTAGTCCAATCTACTATGAGGAAATCTTGTAGTATCAAGGTGTAGTATTCATATTGTAGTATTCATATATTACTTGGGTAAACAAATTATTAGGGCAATCTCCTCACCACTGTGGGAGCTTTTCTGTGTTCTCAATAAATCTTGCTTTCTGAAAAAATAAATTGTTAAGAATTCTAAAAGCAGTGTTGAAAGGTAGGGATATCTGAAAGGTAGGGATGTCTGATTTGTTGAATACAACTTTGTAGATCCTCTTTCTATTTTCTGACTTTCATATCTTTTTTCTTGTAATGTCCAAGTAGCTAGATACATTCAAATGTATCATCTCATGTGTTATTCCTAATCTGTTAGGAAGGGTAAGGAATGAGAGGCAAGCATTAGGTAATTTTACTAATATCCCATGGATCATAATTGGCACCGTCTAAGTTTAAATTGAGGTCTTCTATTGTCAGGCCCACCATGTCATTTTTGCTTCTTGTGTCTGTGACTGATAAATTTACATAATTTCCTTCAAATCATCTGTCCTGGATTAGTCCTGCATGAATATATGCCAAAGACCAACCCAGCTGAGCCAGATGTACTTTGTTCATCTCAGACTTATACAGTGCACAATATGCTTGCCGCCACGTGAGCAAGCATGAGCTGACTTTCCATCCACCACTTTCAGCCTCTACAGGCTAAAACAGTCAGATCCAAACACATCACTGAGCTCTGTGTGGGGCATCTGGAACAAGGGTCAATCTGACATCCTGGCAGTCATATAATAGGCTTTTAGACCAGGTCATCCAGTGACTACCAAACTGGATCATTCAGTCCAAGGGGAAAATATACTACATGAAGACATAAATGAACAAGAATTGTTTTTCCAAATCCATAATTAAGGAACTGATTTTTCAAATGTCTTATCAGTATTATACAAACAAATATGTGTCAATGGGGGATCTCACCGAAATTCTTCACTCTCTGAATTTATTAACTGTATTCCACCCCCTCCCCAAAATTATAGCATCACATTATTAAGTAAAACAGCAGAGTTTTTCCCAGAAAGAAATGATAAGAGACAAGGAGTGGTGGGTAACCTGCATATTACTGACTACAGAGAATGAACCTATCATGCCCTTGGCATCCTAGTGCTGTTTCACAGTTTCTCAAAGGAATAGAGAACAGACACATTGGGAAAACTGGGCCTCTGGGAACTTAGCTGGATGACCTCATCTTACAGTTGAATCTGATGTTGGCAGAGGTTGAAAGACACTGGAAGATAATGACCCATGAAAATCCTGGCTAATCACATGAACTGTTATTTTTTTAATGTATCATGAGAATCTCTTGTAAAAGTTGATAAAAATATAAAATAAAAGAAAACCAGGTACAACCTTAGAATAACAGTTGAACTAGGCTGAGTGCATTAACTCATACTTCTAATCCCAGCACTTTTGGAGGTTTAGGTGGGAGGAACACTTGAACCCAGGAGTTTGAGACCAGTGTAGGCAACATAGTGAGACCTCATCTTTACATAAAATCAAAAAGTTAGCCAGGTATGATGACACATGCCTGTTGGCCCGGCTACTG
>NW_007011691.1:0-827 GCF_000164805.1 Carlito syrichta
ATTGAGTTTGAAGATAACATTTTGGAAGAGTTTAAAAAAAGTCTACAAAAGAGACATAGGTGAAGGAATCGAAAAATACAAAAAAAAAAAAAAACCCAAAAAGCAAAAATGAAATTCTCTTTTGAAGTGTGGCCCCCATGTAGTACACGTAGAATTTGTTCCTCTGCATCAAATGATAAACCAACATTTTTATCTGGAAGTTTTGAGATGGTTGCATCATGATTTGAAGAAGAAATGTCCAGAGTTGTGACAAACAGGTGACTGATTCTTCCGCCATGACCACACTGAGTTTTCAGCAGTTTTTGACCAACAAACAGGGGTATGATCCTGTGCCCCATCCTTCCTATTCACCTGATTTAACCTCAGTCATCTTTTTTGTTGTTTCCCAGGATGAAAAAAGTCCTCAAATGGAAAGAGGTGAAGGGAAGAGGGAAGAGGTGAAACAAACAAAACAAAACAAAACCAGCAGAAGCAAAAAAGTCATTAAAATTGATGAGTTTAAAAACTGATTTGAGCAGTGGCAAAAGTTCTTGACAGGCATATTGCATCAAACAGAGAGCACTCTGAACATGTAAGAACAAACCACAATTTTTTATAAGTGAATTCTGGTTTGGGGGTGTCCTTTTAAGTATGTGATTTAAACTATTATAGGGAAAATAATTATGTCACTCAACAGATATTACCCAAAATGAAACTTTTGGCTATTATTTATATATTTATCATTGACCTGCTTCCCAAAGGATTTGAGAGACCTCGTTTTTTCTTACGTTTTACTACTGTATTTTAAATTTTCATTTGAGCAGAAATTTTACTTGAAGGAATCCTGA
>NW_007011692.1:0-792 GCF_000164805.1 Carlito syrichta
ATTCTTTCTCATGTTTGACCTCCCTCTCTTTCTTATCTCTATGATTCAATCATTCCCCCAAGTTCTATCAATTTGATCTCATCATGTTTGCCACCTTCTACTTATTCATATAAAACTGTTATAGTCCAGGCTTTCTTTTCTTAGACTCTGTCTTTTGCATCTTGACCTCCCTGCTTTCAATGTCCTACCCTTTCTACTTTTCAAACATTGATATCAGAATAATTTTTCAAAATCATTATGAGTCCCTGCTGTTCAGATATTTGTTTCATCAGCACCCACCCCATTGTATTTGCTCTCTTTGCTTGCTTGGCAAAACTTTGCAGCCTCTGATACATAAGTACAGTATGACCCATTACAAACCCTAAATGCCAACCAAACCAATATCCCCGTATTCCTCAAAAAGAATTTTAAAAAGCTTAGAGAAATTCATTCCCTAAAAGAAGTATGATGAAGAAGGAAGGTTGAAGAAAGATAAGAATTGTAATTTAAAATTAGTAATTGCATTAGGTAAAAATATATTATCAAGTTAAATGAATTTTCCCTGAGGTTCTCAAAAAATCAAAATGAAAACATGGTCAGTGTCAAAATTTATAGCATCCATGGCATCCTCATAATAAAAATAGACCTGCACTCAGGGGATTATATCTACCGATTTTGTGTTTCAACACCTTCCAGAGAAATAGTGTTTCTTTTGCAGTAATAATAAAAGTAATATTATTACCTGCAGTAAATACAACTTATTATATACCCAGCAGTGTGTTTATGTTATTTAATAATCACACCAACCTAGGG
>NW_007011693.1:0-650 GCF_000164805.1 Carlito syrichta
CCTATCCATTTCATTCCTCTCCATTCCCTTCCATTCCATTCATCTCCATTCTGTTCCATTCCTCTCCATTCAATTCCATTCCAATCCTTTCCATTCCATTCAATTCCATTCCTCTCCATTCCATTACATTCCTCTCTATTCCATTCTATTCTATTCCTACCCTTTCTCTATCTCTCCATTTCATTCCATTCTATTACTCTCCATTCCATTCCCTTACTCGCCATTCCATTCCATTTCACTCAATTCCATTCCTCTCAATTCCGTTCATCTCCAATCCATTCCATTTTATTCCTTTCCCTTCCTCTCCCTTCCATTCCATTCCATTCCTTTCGCTCTAGTCCACTCCATTCCATTCCTCTACAATCCATTCCATTCCATTCCACTCCACTCCCTTTCTTTACATTTCATTCCTCTCCATTGCACTCCCTTCCATTCCACTCTTCTCCATTCCAATCAATTTCTCTCATATCCATTCCTCTCCATTCCATTCCATTCCTCACCATTCCCCTCTTTTACATTCCATTCCAATCCTCTCCATTCGCTTCCAACTTAAACAATTCCATTTCATTCCTTTCCTCTCCATTGCACTCCATTCCATTCCACTCCTCTCCAGTTCATTCAATTTCACTCCATTCCATACCTCTCCATTC
>NW_007011694.1:0-835 GCF_000164805.1 Carlito syrichta
TCCAGAGACTGATCTCCAGTGAAAACCAGGGAGTTACAGCACTGCCATCATCAGTGGGGCAGGAGGGCAACAGAATGCAGCAGGACAAAAAGCACACAAAGTTTAAAAATGTAAAGTGACAGAGAGGGGCTAAAAACAGTTAAAATTATTTATTTTAAAGATCAACCTGCAGGCTCCAAATCTGATAGACATGAGGCTTGAGAAAACTAAACAGCCTTTACTAGTTAGCAGCAAAGTATGCTGCTAAAAGGAAGAGAATGTTTGAACAAAGATGGATAAAGGTGCTTTCCTGGAAATGCAAGATAGTAACCAATTCACAAACTTACTCCAAATCCTCTCTTTGTGAAGTCATCAGTTTACAACCCCTGCTTGTTAAGCACATCCTGGAGACAATTTGTTCTTTGAAAATCTGGTTTTGCTAAGTACAACCTTGCAAATTCCAAAGAAAAATGTATAGCCATGCAACCTGCCCCCCACCCCCTTACCAAAGCTAACATATAAAACCCCTCTCCTCTTTCTCTGGGTTGCTCAGTCTTGGAGCATTAGCCCACTGGGTAGCACCGGTGCTAATGAAATGCTACTTCCGAAGATAGCCTCAGTGTCACAGCCTCTCTGTTTTCCTGCAACATTTCCACTCAAATTTTCGGGACAAGCTCCCAAATAACATTCATCCCCCAGTAACAGCACTACCCTTCACCATTTTGGAGGATTCCAGTGGACAGGGTCTTTGTTTTTTTAAGTGGAAGATTGGAAAGAGAAAAACTGCTTTATTTGAATATTTTTCCTGCTAAAGACACGACAAGGTTTTTCCTCCAAGAATATTAAGCTTTAGAGA
>NW_007011695.1:0-752 GCF_000164805.1 Carlito syrichta
TACAGTCACCCAAAACAACCACCAAAAAAACTGAGAAAAGAAAGGTGTGAAAATTGACTCTGACCTAGAACTTTTTACACTAAATCTGCTTTAGTCATTGTTTCTCAAGAAACTACAGAAATATCTGATGTTGGCTTCTTATTGTTCTTCATTAACTCCCTTCTACATTTGACTTACAACATATAAACAAAATAACACGTTAGTCTGCCTTAAATTTTCATGATATTATACATCTTGTTCACACGTTCTACCTCCTGAAAGATTTAGTATTTTGGGGGTCAAATGCCTGAAAATGAAATTACAAACATTTCAGCCCTGCGTATGGATCGGTTCTCATTGGGACAGGTGTGTCCCTTTGATTTAGTTAGCCATCGCTGGAAAGTTGTGGGGTCCTATGTTCAAAAAAGAAAGTAAGGTCGGGCTCAGTGGCTCAGTCTGTAAACCCAGCACTTTGGGAGGATGAGGCAAGTGGATTGCCTGAGCAATAAATCAAAAATCAGCTGGGCATGATAGCATGTGCCTATAGTTCCAGCTACTTGGAAGGCTGAGGTGGATGGATCGCCAGAGCCCATGAGGTGGACCACTGCACTCTAGCCTGGGTGACAGAATGAAACTCGAACTCAAAAAATAAAAATAAAAATAAATAAATACAACAAATCAAAAAAAGAAAGAAAGTAAGACAAAGCCCAGAAGCCAAGATAATCATATCTAGTATAGAATGAAGCATTCATGTTCTCATCACTCAGTTTTTT
>NW_007011696.1:0-1231 GCF_000164805.1 Carlito syrichta
AAGCAATCCTCCCTCCTCAGCCTCCCAAAGTGTTGGGATTACAGACCATTGCACCTGGCTCTTTTGCTAAATACTTACCTAGCTTGTGGTTTTCTTTTTCACTCTCATTAAAGGGTGAGTCTTTAAATCTTATTTTCTCAAAATTCCTTACCTTAAAATGCTGCTGTAAAACCTTGGACTTTAAAAAGTTGTAAAGGTTCTAGTTAAGAGATTAGTAATGATGAAAGGAAGGATAACAGGCCAAGAGTACATGGACAGAGAGCATCACGTGGCTTATTCTGCTTTGAATAATGCTGGTGGCATTTGCAGTAATGCTTCTACGATGCCTGAGCAAAACCGGTTTATTCCCTGGGAAGTGATGCAGACCACAAGGCCAGCACTTTTGCTTAATGCTTGGGTACTCCATGGCTGTCTCCTGCATGATGTTCATAAGAACTTAGAAATGGATACTTAACTTATGAATAATAGTTCTCTGAATAGAACAGTAGTTCAAAAAATGGGGCAAGAGTTTAGCTTTTCATTTAAAAAAGGAAAATTGATTAGGATTCCTCTGTTTCCTTTCATTACTGAGGGTGTCAGATGATTCTGTAAGTGAAACCCCAATTTTCTCTTGTCTGATGAAGCTGGTATAAGTGTAAGTGTTTTGACATTGACTTTGACATAAAAGAATTGTTGAATCAAACTCTTTAATCTCAGTGCCAGGCCTTGGACTCATTCTTGAGTTTATGTACAGGACTCTTTTTTGTACACCTGTGACCTCACTTCTCATGCTATATCTTGACTTAGTAGACCCAAACACGGCAACTTAGGGCTATATCAGGACTCAGAAGATCCCAAACATGGCATCAAGTTGTGGGGCTGTGTTGCTCTTACTCTCTGTGGCTTGGGGGTAGAGTCATGTATTAATATTTTCTGTGCTGACTCAGAAAGACCATGGGGCATACACTTAAATAAACCCCACCTGTGGGCCATATAAGCATTGCTTCATCCTATACTGGCCACTTCAGATCATTTCAGGGTAGAGTTGGATGAGACAGAGAGAGGGCTCCCAGCTGAACAGCTTGTGCTGAATCATTTTCCAGTTGCATTTCCTAGCTCAGCCAAAGATAAACAAATGAGAGGAACCCAAGCCAAAAAGTGCCATTCAGACTGTGATTTGGGTTAATATACTACCCCAGGGTAGCAATGGATTTGTGACTGGACAGACACAGGAAGGAAATGAGGTTATGGA
>NW_007011697.1:0-847 GCF_000164805.1 Carlito syrichta
TCGCCTGGGCACTTGGCGAGACCTTATCTCTACAATAAATCAAAAAAATTAGTTGGGCGTGGTAGCACGCGCCTGTAGTTCCAGCTACTTGGAAGGCTGAGGCGGAAGGATCGTCAGATCCCAGCAGGTCGAGCGGCCACTGTGCTCCAATCTGGGCGACAGAGTGAGACTCCAATTCAAAAAAAAAAAAAAAAAAGAATAGACTAACCCTTTGCTACTCACGCAATGAAATGGAATGTGATTTTTTTAAAAAAAAAACTGCTTTGCAAAGTACTTGCGAATATTTTCTGGTGGCCAACATTTGAGGGTCTACGGGAGACCGGATAATACTAGCCTAACTGAAGCATCCACTTTGGACACAAGTCCTTTGGCCTCTAGCCATCTCTCTGCCCAACATTCAACAGAAGGGAAGCATAGAAAGTGATCCAGTAAAGTGTTGACAGAATTAATCAGGCTCCATTGTCAAGCTTTCTTTTGCTCCCTTGGCTAAGAAATTAGAAGGTTCTGGCTGAATCAGATACACTTTGAGATTTCTCCAGAAACACAGTTTTCCTGGGGAAATAAAGCTAACGAAAGGAGAGGTTAACTATGTTTGATTTCCTCAAAGCCCACAGCCTAATTTTATGTGAACTGTCTGATTTCTTTTAGATCTTAAACACATGGCTCAGTGACACTGCACTTCTCAGAGAGAACAGAAGAAAAATATTTGTGAATAAATCCCAAGTCATAGTACTGATGCCCCATGTGTGGATGGCACTCATCTAATTTTCAAAGCTCTTTCATAGATATTTCAATGAGTAGTAGCAAATATCTACCATTTGCTAAATTTTATCCTCTAATCCTCATC
>NW_007011698.1:0-1472 GCF_000164805.1 Carlito syrichta
GTTTGCTAGGATGTTGTTGAGAATTTTAGCATCTTTGTTCATCGAAGATATTGGCCTGTAGTTCTTTGTTGGATCTTTACCTGGCTTGGGTATCAATGTGATGTTGGCTTCATAAAATGATTTGGGGAGAGTTCCGTCTTTCTCACTCACCTGGAATACCTTCAGTAGGATTGGTATAAGCTCCTCCTTAAATGTCTTGTAGAATTCTGCTGAAAAGCCATCTGGTTCAGGGCTTTCTTTTGTAGATAGTTTTCTTATTATGTAGTCAATTTCCTTGATTTTTGTTGGTCTGTTTAGGTTCTCTATTTCTTCTTGTTTCAACCTAGGCATGTTGTGTGATAACAGAAACTCCTCCATTTCCTTGAGGTTTTCAAGTTTGTTTCCACACAAGTGTACATAGTAGTCTGTAATGATCTTCTGTATTCCTTCAAGGTCAGATGTGACTTCATCTTTTGTGTTTCTGGTTGTGCTCATTTGGGTTTTTTCTTTCCTTTTCTTGGTCAGTCTAGCTAGGGGACCATCAAACTTGTTTATCCTTTTGAAGAACCAGCTTTTTGTTTCATTGATTTTTTTTGTATTATCTTTTTGTCTTCTATGTCCTGCATTTGGGCTTTTATTTTGGTGATCTGGATTCTTCTGCTAAAACTAGGGTTTTTGTGGTCTTGCTTTTCCACCTTTTTTAGGTGGCTTTTTGCTGTTAATTTGTGATCCTTCCATTTTCTTCATGTGCATTTGTAGGGATATAAATTCCCCTCTTACTACAGCTTTCATGGCATCCCTGAGATTTTGGTAAGATGTTTCTTCATTTTCATTTGTTTCCATGTATCTTTTAATCTCAGTTTTGATTTCATCATTGACCCAGGAGTTGTTTAGCATCATGCGGTTTAGTGTCCATGTCTTTGTAGGTTTTGGGGGGACCTTGTTGTTGTTAATGTTTATTTTTATTCCACTGTGGTGGGGGACCTTGTTGTTGTTAATGTTTATTTTTATTCCACTGTGGTCCAAAAAGGTGCATGGTAAAATTTCAGTCCTTTTAAATTTGCTTATGCTTAATTTATGGCCAAGTATGTGGTTGATCTTAGAGTACGTTCCATGTGGTGATGAGTAGAATGTGTATTCTGTGGTCTTGGATGGAGGGTTCTGTAGGTATCAGTTAAGTCCATTTGATCAAGAGTCACATTGCGGTTTTGAATCTCGTTGCTGATTTTTTGTCCTGATGATCTGTCTAGGGTTGTGAGTGGGGTACTGAAGTCCCCAGCTATGATGGTATTGGAGTCGATATCTGTTTTTAGTTTACCTAGGAGCTACTTTATGAAAGTTGGTGCTCCTATGTTTGGTGCATATATGTTTAGGATGGATATTTCTTGTTGATAGATTGAACCTTTTATCATTATGTAGTGGCCTTCTGTATATTTTTAAATTTTTGATAGCTTAAAGGGTATTTTGTCTGAGATTAAGATTGCGACTCCTCG
>NW_007011699.1:0-760 GCF_000164805.1 Carlito syrichta
CCTGAAACTGGAACTAGACAAGGATGCCCACTCTCTCCCCTCCTGTTCAACATAGTATTGGAAGTCCCGGCTAAAGCAATCAGAGAAGAGGAGGCAATCAGAGGTATTCAAATAGGAAAAGAGGAAGTCAAGTTATCTCTCTATGCAGATGACATGATGGTGTACCTTGAAAACCCAAGAGAATCTGTCAAAGGCCTCCTTACATTGATAAAAGCCTTTGGAAAAATCTCAGGATACAAAATAAATGTACAAAAGACAATCGCATTTCTCTACACCAATAATAAACAAACAGAAACCCAAATAAAAAACACAGTTCCATTCACAATAGCCACAAAAAAAATGAAATACCTTGGCATCTTCCTAACCAGAGACGTGAAAGACCTTTACAATGAAAATTACAAAACACTGCTCAAAGAAATCAAAGCCGACATGAACAAGTGGAAAAATATCCCATGCTCATGGATCAGAAGAATCAACATTGTGAAGATGTCCATCTTACCTAAGGCAATCTACAAATTCAATGCAATACCCATTAAATTACCAACAACATTCTTCTCAGACCTAGAAAAAACAACACAGGAATTCATATGGAAACACAAACGTCCAAGAATAGCCAGAACAATCCTCAGCAAAAAAAACAAAGCAGGTGGTATCACAATACCAGATTTCAAACTTTACTATAAAGCTACAATCATCAAACAGCTTGGTATTGGTACAGGAAGCAGGCATATAGATCAATGAACAGAATTGAGATTCCAGA
>NW_007011700.1:0-783 GCF_000164805.1 Carlito syrichta
ATGCCTTCGGAGTCACCTCCATTGGGAGGCCTTCCTTGATAGCACTTTCCCAGCCCTGCATCATGGATAAGGGAGGGTTTCTCCCTGCACTCCCAGAGCACCGAACTTGGAATAAGCCATCATGGTTGCCCAAGTATCTGCCATTCCCAAGAGAACAAGCTCTTAAGGCTAGAGATTGGGTGCAAACACATAATAGCTCAACCCAGTCGAATACTGTAGAAAATTTTCTTTAGGGAAAAACAATGTTATTCAAGTAACAAATTGAGTTTTGAAGATAATATTTTCGAAGAGTTAAAAAAAGTCTACAAAAGACACATAGGTGAAGGAATCGAAAAATACAAAAAAAAAAAAAAACGCAAAAAGCAAAAACGAAATTCTCTTTTGAAGTGTGGCCCCCATGTAGTACACGTAGAATTTGTTCCTCTGTATCAAATGATAAACCAACATTTTTATCTGGAAGTTTTGAGATGGTTGCATCATGATTTGAAGAAGAAATGTCCAGAGTTGTGACAAACAGGTGACTGATTCTTCCGCCATGACCACACTGAGTTTTCAGCAGTTTTTGACCAACGAACAGGGGTATGATCCTGTGCCCCATCCTTCCTATTCACCTGATTTAACCTCAGGTATCTTTTTGTTGTTTCCCAGGATGAAAAAAGTCCTCAAATGGAAAGAGGTGAAGGGAAGAGGGAAGAGGTGAAACAAACAAAACAAACAAAACCAGCAGAAGCAAAAAAGTCATTAAAATTGATGAGTTTAAAAACTGATTTGAGCAGTGGCAAA
>NW_007011701.1:0-808 GCF_000164805.1 Carlito syrichta
CTTTCCTTTGTTTTTTTTAGCTAGGTTCTCATTCTTTTGCTCAGGCTGGGGTGCAGTGGCACAATGATGGCTCACCACACCCTCAAACTCCTGGGCTCAGGTGATCCTCCAACTTCTGCCTCCAGAGTAGCTGGGACTACAGGCAGGAATCACCATGCCTGGCTAACATTTTTTTTGTAGAGATGAGGTCTTGTTATGTTGCCCAGGCTGGTCTTGAACTCCTGGAGTGTAATTTCATTCTTAGCCCTATTTAACCATCAAAGAAACTGAGGCTTAAACACAATTTCACTCTCAGGTATTAGTGAGAGAGCCAAGAGCCAGAGGCAGCTGTCTGCACACATCAATACTTTTTACATGAAGGTTTCTCACGTGGCTGTATTTGTGAATATTTTCCACCCTTACATGCTTCCAGCAGAGATTGAAGGGGTGCATCACACATCTAATGATCTCAGAACCCAGAATATTTAAGGCTGTAAAAAGCAGCAGCCCTGCTGCAGAGTCAAGGCTGGGAGGAAAGGTTGGTGTCTCGCTTAGGGTTTTGCTGGGCTCTGGACTATGCCACCATGGTCAGAGGAGGCAGGGACAGGAGTATTGGTTCCCTGGCCACCAGAAGTGAACTATTTTTGTTTTCTCATGTGCTTTTGTGGAAATGGCAGCAATTGCTCACAAAAGAGGAGTGAGGACCTCTTATGAGCCCCCGCCAGGCTCTGAAGAGCGTGGACATATGGGAGTCACCATTTTTTTATAGGGGCAATGTTGAGACTTTGTCGCTGGTGTGGTGAAGGGGAAAGGATGAGGCTACTTCAAA
>NW_007011702.1:0-10353 GCF_000164805.1 Carlito syrichta
ACAAGATGAAAGGATAGCATAATATTAAAGTCTCTCTGTGCTTAGAGTTTTGAGCTATTGATCAGAGTCCAAACAGGGTTTGCAGGGGAGGGTTTTACTTAAAGACATAAAGAAATATTCATACAATGTTTCCAAGAGTGAGAATGCACAAGTTTCCACAGTGAGAATGTTCGGTGGTCAACTATGTTTAGGAAATTCAGCAGGCTCTGGTCTTTGCTTAGAGAATCCCGGTATTTTTAGCATCATAGAAATGTGTGCAATTATTTTGATTTCATATCTTAGCTATTATAACTAGTGTTGCAATAAACATGGATGTGCATGTTTCTCTTCAACATATTGTTTTCATTTTCCTTGGATATTCCCAGGAGTAGGATTCACGGATTATATGGTGGTTCTATTTTAAATTTCTTTTAAAGGAATGATCATACTATTTGGCACAATGGCAGTGCTCATTTACATTCCCATCAACAGTATGTAAACATTTCTTTTTCTCCACATCCTTGCCAACAAGTGTTTTCTTTTATCTTTTTGATAATATTTATTCTAACTGGAGTGAGGTGGAATGTCATTGTAGTTTTGATTGGCTTTTATGTAATAATTAGTGATGTTGAGCATTTTTTGTTTTGTAAACCTGCTGACTGCATATACTTCCTTGAAAAACAAATCTATTGTGATTCTTTGCTCATTTTAAAATCAGGTTATCTGGGTGTTTTTTTTTTTTTTGGTGTTGAGTTTTTAAAGTTTCTTGTATATTATGGACATTAACCCCTTGTCAGATGTATGGTTTTTAAAATGGAGTTGAATTGAATTTTAGAGTTATGAGGTACATATGAGAATTTATTAAATAAATTGCATTCAAGTGAGGTTTGGGCTTCCAGCAAGCACTCTCTCCCCTGGAAGTAGATCTGGTACATGGTGTGTGGTTGTGTTTCCTTATACCTCCTCCCTCTGTCTCTCCTTTAGCAGTGTCCAGTGTTTGTTGTTCCCATCTCTGTGTTCATGTGTCCAGTGGTCAGGATGTATTTATGAGTGAGAACATGCAGTATTCAGTTTTTTGTTTCTATGATTGTTCGCTGAGAATGATGGTCTTCACTTGCATCTATGTTGCTGAAAAATACATCATTTTTTCTTTATGGCTGCATAGTATTCCATCGTGTGTATGTACCACATTTTCTTTATTCAGTCCACTTTCAATGATCACCTGGGTTGGTCCCAAGTTCTTGCTATTGTGATTAGTGCTGCAGTGAACATATGTGTTCAGGTGTCTTTTTGGTAGACTAATTTATGTTTTGGGGGGTAGATTGCCAGAAGTGGAGTTGCTGGACTGTATGGTAGTTTGATGTTTAGTTCTTAGAGAAAACACCAACCTGCTTTCCACAGAGGTTGAACTAGCTTACATTCCTACCAACAGTGTAGAAGCATTCCCTTTTCTCTGCAGCCAGGATAACAACCGTTGCTTTTTGACTTTTTAATGATAATATTTCTCTTCAACATATTGTTTTCATTTTCCTTGTACCACTTAATTGTAGATTTGATTTATTTTTACCCGATGATTAGTGAAGCTGAGTATTTTTCCATATATTTGTTGGCTACTTTTATGTCTTCCTTTGGGAAATGTCTGTTCACATCCTTTGCCACTTTTTTCCTTTGCCCACTTTTTAATGGGGTTGTTTTGGTTTTTAGGGGTTTTTATTCCTTTCAATTCATTTGAGTCTCTTATAGATCCTGAATGTTAGGCCTTTGCTGGATGCATAACTTCCAAATATTTCTTCCCATTTTGTGGGTTGTGTCTTTATTCTCTTGGTGGTTTCTTTTTCTTTGCAAAACTTTTTAGTCTGTTAAGGTGCCAGCTGTCAATCTTAGCTATTGCTGCATATGCTTTTCAGGACTTGGTCATGAATTCATTGCCTACTCTGATGTTCAGGAGTGTGTTCCCTAAGTTTTCTTCTAAATATCTTATAGTTTGGGGTTTCACATTTATGTCCTTGATCCATTTTGATTAATTTTTGTATATGGTGATAAGTAGGGGATCCTGTTTCATTCTTCTGCATGTGGCTGCCAGTTTTCCCTGCACCATTCGCTAAATATGGTTTTCTTTCCCCAATGTTTGTTTTCATTGGCTTTGTTGAAGATTGTTGGTTGAATTTCCATTGTTTTCTTTCTGAATTCTGTGTCCTTTTCCATCATCCTATGCATCTATTCCTGTATTGGTACCATGCTTTCTTCGTTACTATACTATAGCCTTGTAGTAAAGTTTGAAGTCTGGAAGTGTGATGCTTACAGCTCTGTTCTATCTACTGAGTACTGCTATAGGTATTTGGACTCCTCTTTTACTTTCACATGAATCTATGTATTGTCTTTTCTAGGTCTGTGAAAAGTGTTACTGGCGATATGATAGGAATTAATGTAATAGGAATTGCATTGAATCTGTATGCTATCAGAAATAAAATCTTGATTTCCTTCTGAAATATTTGACTTGATTTTTTATGTATACTTTTACTCTTTGACAGAGTTATCGAGGGAACCTCCTCTACAGAGTGCTTTGCCATTGATGACAATATCAGGTGAGTTGATTTGACTGATCTGAGTAGTGAAAGGTATTGGGGGCATTGATGTCTAAAATTTGATAAATTCAGTGTCTTAGAATTTTTCCTGGGAGAAGTGTGTTCTGGACACTGATTCTAAAATTATTTCTAGAAACTAAGTCTTCCAGTGACCTAAGTCATGTTTACCACGTCTTCTAAATTCAAATAATTTTGCTCTTCAAAGGAATTGGACAAATCATTGTTTTATGTGGTGAATCTATAATGATACGTTAAAGCATTTGGTGGTGTTTCCAGTAAAGCAGAGCAAGTCTCCAGACTCAGTGAAGTATCTCACTTCATATGAGTAAGTCACTTTGGAATGTGGAGTGAGACGGCCATTGATGGCTCTCATCTTTATCCTTGTGAAGACAGGTCTTGCACTGAGGCCAGAAGGATAAAGGAAAAAGACAGAAAGGTTTCATAATGTATGTGCAGGGGGGTATACAAGAGTGACCCTGTTGAATTTGTAGATAAGTGTCATATTGGAAATTATATATCCATCTATGTAGAAATAAGTGTTCTTCTAGCTTGAATGTGTGAAAAATATCCTTAGATGAAAGTAACATTTATTAAAAGTTATTTTTTAACTGAGGATTGTAGGACATTGATGTCTACAATTTGATAAATTCAGTGTCTTAGAATTTTTCTTATTCCTCCCTTGTGGTTCTTACTTGTGTTTTCTGGACATTGCTTGATTCCCATTTTTGGGAATTTTCTGTATGAGCAGAAGAGACTTATAGAAAAAGCAAATGTATTTTGCTGACTAAAGGCCTCTTTGTGCTTGTTAGGCATTTATTAGTTGTGATTTGTTTCTCAGTAATCTCACCTAGAGCATTTCCTGTCACACTGTTCTGAAGGCATTTTACCATGTACTCACTAGTGAAACAATATATTTATTAAAAATTACTTGTAACTGCACTATAGAAATATTCAAGGAACTTCTCTTGTGCTTCTGTCTTGCCCAGTTACATAAGTGTTCACCAGTTGTGCCAATGTTGGAGAGAGAGAGTACTGCCAAAGAGTAAATTAATTGGTCACTGTTGGCAGTTTGTTTGTGTCTAAACAAAGATTACATAGGAAAGAATAGGGACAACAAATGAATGCAAGTAGTTCTTCAAATTACCCCAATTTTTATTTTTAGAACTTTGTCCACCATGGGTAATTGATACAGTCCACTCTTCCACTTATTTAAACTATGCGTCTGCATATTAACTACACTATTTTTGCATCGGGATACCAAATCTGGGGCAAAATTTGGGTAATTTGAGCAAAGCAAGCATTTTCTTTTTCTTTTCCCACTCCAAACACAATAAAGACGTTTTTGGGGCAAATGCAGTAGTCCCTGTGAAAACCACTGCTGTTTCTTACCAGGAAATGGTCTTGCATTTGAAGTAAAAGCAGTAAGCAATGCATGACTTTGACATCTTACATTCACTTGAAACTCAGTTAGTCACTAAACCTCTTTAAACTTTAGATTATTCATCTGTAAACTAGTGATAATAATGCTATTTGAAGTATCTACTGAGTGTTGTTTAAGAAATTCATAACAAAAGTATATAATATGTGTGAAAGTGCTTTGAGAATGCTAAAGCACTATAATTTTTTTGCTAAAAATGCAAAATAACAAATCAGAAATTTATCAATTACAAACTACGTTTGTTCACTTTAGATTGCAGTGTTTATCTTTCTCATTTGATTGAAAAGTGTCTCTTTTGGTCTGTATAACTTCTATAGCATATGCAGTACAAGTAATTTTCCCCAGGTATCTTGCTTTAGGTCACTGAACTTGATCAATTTTATGAAGTCAAATATAATTGGTAGTTTTTAATGTAATTAATGCTTTTTTATTATATCCAGAAAGTTTCATCTTATCCCAGCATTTAAATATATTCGCCAAGATTTCTTCTCTTGTATTAAAATGTATTTCTTTAGATTTAAAGAAAAGCACAATAAGGGCCCATGTTGTTTTCATATTCTCTATGGATATTTCTCCAAACTCAGGTTTAATTCTATTCACTTTGGAGAAACTGACTTAAGGATACCTTTAAACAACCCTGCAAGGATGCTCAAAAACAAATGATGATGTGCTTATTTGTGACATCTTGTCGAAAGCACTTCCTGTGTTGTGTATTCATTCATCACTTGAAAGTTTCACGTTTGCTATGTATGATGTGCAAACGTTTATTTCAACAAGTTTCAACGCAAAAATGTTGATGCCATATATTTAGTGTTGTATATAGTGTTGCATTAATCATGGAAGTACAGATTTCTCTTTGATATATTGATTTTATTTTCTTTAAGTTATATTCAGTAGTGGGATTCCTGGATTAGATGATGGTCTATTTTTAATTTCTTGATAAGCTCTTGTATTGTTTCCATAATGGCTGTATAATTCACATTCCAGTTAAGAGTGTGTAAGTGTTCTTTCTTCTTCATGTCCTTGCCCCTGTGTATTTACTTTTGTCTTTTTGATAGTATTCATTCCAAATGGAGTGAGGGCAAATGTTACTTTAGTTTTGATTGGCATTTAATTGATCATTAGTGATTTTAATCTATTTTTTACCTGCCTATTGACCTTTTATACATTTTCTTTAAGAGGATATCTATTCAGGTGTTTTGCTTATTTTTTACTCTGATTATTTGGCATTAATTTTTTAGTTTTCTTATATATTATGTACATTACCACCTTGTCATATGTATAATATGCACATATATTCTGTCCTAGCATAAGTTGTCTCTTTCCTCTAATATTTTTTTTGCTATGCAAAGTGTTTTCATTTAGTGTAATGCCATTTGGCTATTTTTGCTTTTGTTTCCTGTGCCTTTGAGGTTTTATTTTAAACATTGTTGTCCAGCCCAATATCATGAAGCATTTTCCTCAAGTTTTCTTCTAGTGGTTTCATAGTTTTAGATTTTACATTTAATTATTTAAGCTAAATTGACTTGATTTTTGCATTTGGTGAGAAATATGAAGTTCATGTCATCCTTCTGCTTGTAGATATCCAACTTACTCCACCACATTTATTGAAGACACCCTCTCTTCCTAATTTGTGTCATTGGCACCTTAGTAGAAAATCAGTTGGTTTAGTAGGAAATCACTTGGCTGTAGGAGCATGGATGTACTTCTGGGTTTCTATTCTCTTTCATTGCTCTTAGTGTTTGTTTTTGTTTGTCTGTTTGTTTTTGCCAGTACCATGATGTTTTGAGTATTATGGGTTTATAATACATTGTAAAATCAGATGAT
This sequence comes from Carlito syrichta, assembly GCF_000164805.1. Taxonomy (NCBI): domain Eukaryota; kingdom Metazoa; phylum Chordata; class Mammalia; order Primates; family Tarsiidae; genus Carlito; species Carlito syrichta. The sequence goes on from NW_007011702.1 coordinate 5,830, forward strand.
GTGATGACTCCAGCTTTGTTCTTTTTTTTTTTGAGTTGGAGTCTCACTCAGTCGTACAGTCTCTAGTGCAGTGGCACACTCACAGTCACCCCAGCGTCGATCTGCTAGGCTCTGGCAATCCTTCCACCTCAGCTTTCCAAGAAGCTGGAATTACAGGCACATGCTACCATGCCCAGCCTATTTATTTATTTATTTATTTATTTATTGTAGAGACGATAGTTGCTCAGTTGCCCAGGGTGGTCTTGAACCCACAGGCTTAGGCAATCCACTTGCCTTGGCCTCCCGAATGCTGGGATTACAGGCTGAGCCACCGAGTCTGGCCCAGCTTTGATCTTTTACTTCAGGGTTGCCTCAATTATTCAGAGTCTTTAAAATATGAATTTTAGATTTTTTTATTTCTTTGAAGAATTTCATTGTTAATTTGAAAGAAACTGTATTAAATGTGTAGATCACTATAGATAGTAGGGATTTTAATATCATTAGTTCTTTTAGCTACTGAGTATATTACCCTAACTCTATCCTTACTGCACCTTTCTACTGAGACGAACAATAAAGATCCCAAACCAACTCCTCAGAAAGCTGAGAACACAACTTGAAAGTATTGTTCCCACCTACCACTCAGTACTGCCTCTGGCAGCTCTTCTCCTCAGAGTGGCCATGAGTTAAGGCACAGATCTCACTTCTCTGCTGGCTCCTAGTGAACATCATTGTTGTTATTTCTTGGAATCCATTCTTCTACTCAACTTCTGAAGTTTTGGAGTAATAATGAAGCTTGCAGTACTATCTGTTCATTGAAGGTATCCATGGTCTCTTAAGGCATCATAGGATTGTATTGAAATGATGAGAATATTTTGTATTTGGCTTTAAAATATATTGTCACATTCTAATTTTTATGGCATAACATTGATGAAAAGGGAAATTATTCAAAAAACCAATATTTGTGAAATGATGAATATTCAGAATGAGTTTATGAAGGTGACAGATGAGAAGTATTGTGTCTTAATTTGCAGATGAAGAAGTTAAAATGTAGTGAGATTAAGTCATCCAAGCCATCAGTGTGGATAATGGGAAGTCTTGATTTTGTATAACATAGCTAGTTAACTTTTTAAAAATGAATTCACTTGAAAAGAAAAACAAAAACATTGGTCTGAACGTAGAATCTGGTTTCAGGTCACAGATTATTTCAAATGTAATTTAGGCTATCCTTGACTTACCTACTTGTTTCTATTATTCCAAATACAAACTGGAACTGGCCATGATTATTGAAACTTTCATTGTTCCATTCTGGTTTTGGTATGCTTTCAGAAGGTATTACCTATTATTGGGTTTGTCTCCCCATGCCTGCACTCTCAGGTCTCTTCCATTCCACCACTGATTCCAGAATGACCTTAATGTAAACAAAGTTAGGAAGGAGGTATAATCATATAATCATGAGGAAGAATGCTATGTTTGCCTATCTTATTTCCTTTCCAGTGTGTACACACACACACACGCACACACGCACATACCACTTCAGTAGTTATTTCAGAAGTTCCAATGCTCTGGTTCCTATCATAACACCTCTGATTTTATTTTCTGTGTCCTGAAATGCCATCATAAATAAAATCCTGATTGTTTTTCAAAATTTATAACTTGAGATTTTGGTATATACTTTTTACTCTTTGACAGTGTTACTCACGAAACATCCTCTTCAGAAAGCTTTGCCAATGATGACATCAGGTGAGCTGACTTAAACCTATCTAAGTGGTGAAAGACTTTGGGAGCTTCCATGAAAAAGCCAGTTTTCCTGAAGAGACTATAAGCATCTTTTGGTAACTTACTGGTTTTACATCAAACTGGACAAAAGGAGTCAGCTCATAAGAGAGGCACTTCTTACTCATAGACCATGATTTTTAATAACTGGCAATCAAAACCCATAGAGAGCTACCAGAATGACAATGGATGATACTCTATGAAGTGTGATACAAGAAAGGAGAGAGTTCCATCTAGATCAAGGTTGGTAGCACTAGAGAGGTAGTAGAGAAGGCCTGAGAAGAGAGAAGGGAGCTAGTAGACCCTGGCTCTGTCCTTTAGAGCTTTGCCCCACATCCAAAGCCATCATCACATGAATGGAGCCCCTGCCTCAGGCTTGCAGTTACTTGATTTTATTTGAGAAACAGCAAAAATATCTGTGATCCCTGAAGAAAAGAAAGGTGGTAGAAAGACCTGACAATTAGGAAATTTAGAAGGGCAAGAACAAGCAATAAAACTGAATTTGAAGCAAATGTAAGCTCAGAATGCTATTACACATGATGATTGGACTTAGTAATAAAGAACTGCATTTAAATCTTGATTTATTAAGATTGTCCTGTTGGTAGGACCAAGAATCTTATTACAAACATTCAAAGGTTTATATCTTGGGAAACAAGAAATGCTGTGTTCCAAATAAGTGCTTAATATGAGTATAATTTTTGGATAATGAATTTTTAATTTGTAGAGTAATTGTAGCCACGTGAATCAGTATGTGTGTTCTTACTTTGTGTATTTTAATCCTTTAGCACAAATTCCAGTGAACTGACATTTGTCACCTGTGATGGAGCCAATAATGAAAGGTGATATCTCAATATTTATTGAGAAAGAGAGTGAGAGAGAGAGAGAATGAGACCAAGAGTGAGAATGAGAAGGAGAGGGTGAGGGAGAGACAGAAGGAGGGAGGGAAGACAGATTTGTTCAATTCAGTCTCAGAGTTTTTCATGGGAAAATTTTTTTCTGGACACCAATCCTAAAATTATTTCCAAAATATTATACTTTCAGTGGCCTAAGTCATGCTTACTCTATCTTTTAAAGTCAAATAATTTTGCTGTTCAAATGAATTGATCAAATTATTGCTCTATTAGATGAATCTAGTGATACGTTTTTGCATTTATTGGTTTCCAAGTAAAGTGGGGGAAGTCTCCAGGCTCAATGAAGTATCTCACTTTATATAAATAAGTGACTTTGGAGTGTGGAGGAAGGGAGTTGTTGATGGCGCTCATCTTTATCCTTGTGAAGGACAGGGCTTGCACCAAGGTCAGAAGAATACAGGAAAATGATGGAAAGGTTAAAAAATGTGTGTGCAAAATGTTTTCTGCCTGCTAACTTTGTCATTGTTGTCCTTTATTCTATACATAATAGAACTGTTTGCCTTAAAGTTTTATCTTGGAAATTTGAAATTTTCCCACTTCCAGTTCACAAAAGTAATTTCTAATTTCATAGTTTTAATTTACACATTTAGCTTTTTAATCTACTTAGAGTCTATCTTTAAATATGATGTGAGGTAGGCATCTCATTTTATTTTTCTCCAAATAGTGAGCTGATTTTCTCAAGGCTATCTATTAAACAGTTCATTCTTTTTTGTTTATGTAATCATCATTAATTAAATATTTTACATAAGTCTATTTCTAAGGTCAACATTTTGCTCCATTTGTTCCTATACTGTCACCTCACTGCTTTTATTACTATGTTAGAGAAAGACTAAATAAGTTATTAATAGAATCTTTATATGTTGATATAGATTTTGTAGAAAGTCTATTAAGGTTCTAAACCTTTTTCTGAAAAATAAAACCTACATGAATCTTGTGGTTTTTGGGGGTGAGGGGAGTACTTTATGCCAGATCAATTTCTTTGTTACATAATTGGGCATTCTATGTGTTTAAAAAAAATGCACTAAATATGTATTGAGTGGCATCTAGATTTGAATGCCTTCATTAAAGAATCTCAGTAGCTATCAATGTAACTTTTTTTTTCCTCTTTTAATTTTTATTTTAAAATCGTAGTGTACAATTCAGGATTAGGTATACAAATATTCATTGTGCAGGTACCATTACTGAGGTGTGGCCCAGGCAGATATCAACTACTGTCAATCCCACCTCCACCCCACCCCGCTCCCTCTACAGTTTCCCGAACTGTCAATCCTCTTCTTATAGTAATATGGTAGTTGTTCAAGGTCCACTTATGAGTGAGAACATGTGATACTCAGCTCTTCATTTCTGTGAGAGATAACTCAGTATTATAGACTCTAATTCCATCCAGGTTGTTGTGAAGTTCATGATTTTGTTCTTCTTTATGGCTGTGTAGTATTCCATTGTGCATATGTACCACATTTTTTTTATCCAGTCCTTTGTGACGGTCATGGAATTCAGTTGGTTCCATGTTCTTGCTATTGTGAACAATGCTGCAATAAACATACGTGTTCAGGTATCTTTTTCATAGAGTGACCTGAGTTGTTCTGGGTATATTCCCAGTCGGGGGATTGCAGGGTCAGACAGAGGTTGATCTTTAAAACTTTTATGAATTGCCACACTGATTTCCACACAGGCTGTACTAGTTTACACTCCCACCAACAGTATAGAAGTGTTCCCTTTTTGCCACAATCCTCTCCAGCATCTATTATTTTTTGCGTTATTGATGATGACCATTCTAACTGGAGTTAGGTGGTATCTCTGTGTAGTTTTAATTTGCATCTCCTTGATGACTAGTGAGGCTGAACATTTTTTCATGTATCTG
>NW_007011702.1:11092-11866 GCF_000164805.1 Carlito syrichta
TAGCTTTATAGTAAAGCTTAAAGTCTGTGAGTGTGATATCTCTGCTTTGTTTTTGTTGCTGTTGTTGTGTTGTGAGGATTGTTTTGGCTATTCTTGGTCATTTATGTTTCCATATGAATTCTTGGATTTTTTTTTCTTGGTCTGAGAAGAATGTTGCTGGTAATTTGTTGGGTATTACATTAGATCTGTAGATTGCCTTAGGTAAAATGGACATCTTAACAATGTAGATTCTTCCAATCCATGACCATGATATTTTTCCACTTGTTTGTGTCATCTTTGATTTCTTTAGGCAGTGTTTTGTAGTTTTCACTGTAAAGGTCTTTTACGTCTTTGGTTAGGAGGATGGCAAGGAATTTCATTTTTTTTTTGTGGCTGTTGCGAATGGAATTGTGCTTTTTATTTGGGTTTCTGTTTGTTTATTATTGGTGTATAGAAATGCTATTGTCTTTTGTACATTTATTTTATACCCTGAGACTTTGCCAAAGTCCTTTATCAGTGCAAGGAGGTTTTTGGCAGACTCTCTTGGGTTTTCAAGGTATACAATCATGTCATCCGCAAAGAGAAATAACTTGACTTCCTCTTTTTCTATTTGGTTGCCCCTGATCACCTTCTCTTCTCTGACTGCTGAAGCTAGGACTTCCAAATCTATGTTAAAAAGGAGGGGTAATAATGGGCATCCTTGTCTTGTTCCAGTTTTCAGGGGAAATGGTTCCAATTTTTGTCTGTTTAGGAGTATGCTGGCTGTAGATTTCTCGTAGATGGCTTTACTAATTT
>NW_007011703.1:0-677 GCF_000164805.1 Carlito syrichta
GGCCAGCCTGAGCAGTATAGCTGGACACTTTCTGTACTAAAAATTAGCCAAGCATGACAGCGCATGCCTGTATCTACTCCAAGATTAAAGCAGGAGGATCACTTGAGCCCCACGAGATTGCGGCTGAAGTGAGCTACGATTGCATCACTACGCTCCAGTCTGAGTGACTGAGTGAGACCCTGCCTCATAAATAAAGAAAATAAGAACGAAAGAAAGAAAGAAAGAAAGAAAGAAAGAAAGAAAGAAAGAAAGAAAGAAAGAAAAGAAAAGAAAAGAAATGCAGAATCTTAGGTCCCACCCAGACCTGCTGAGCGGAATCTATATTTAATAAGCCCACCAGGTAATTTTTATGCACATTAAAGTATGTAAAACACTGTCGTAGTGGATGACTAGATTTCTCCTTGCAACGTTTAGTGTGATTGCACTAAATATGAGAGCAGCTTATGAGAGCAGCTTATATATTCCGTTATTCTCCATGAGGAATTTAATCATGGAACCCCCTCCCCCTCACCCAGGCCTAAAATTATATCTCTTGTCCCATCCAATGTACTGAGGGAAACTTTCTTTGCTAACATTATAAAATAGCAACCAGATCCTGAAGGGATCATTAGAGGCACTCATTGTGAACTGCCACTTGGCTAGATACTACTACCACGAACTCAATTGCTCGTGTGTGT
>NW_007011704.1:0-819 GCF_000164805.1 Carlito syrichta
CAACTTTCCTGAGTTAACTCTAGGTTCAATCCAAGTTCACTGATTCCCAATATTTTTAACAATTAATATTATCAACTTAACACTATACTATATCTATAAGTTTAGTTAAATGACTTAACTGTCAGTTATACTATTATCCTATTACAATTTAACATAATGCCTTATAACTCAGTTAAAACTTATTCTTAAACTACCAAACTTTACTATAATTCATATGTTTCATATGTCTAAACTTTAATTTTTATATGATCTAGTTATTGGACTTTAATACTATGCTATATCCTATATTAAACTAATACCTTATCGTTAATTCTTTTATAAATCATATAGTAACTATTACACTTGAATAATGTAGCAAAAGGAAACAAAACAGCAAGCATAGATTTATGCAGCTATGAGTGTATATGTATATATTTTATCCTAACAAGTCTACTCTAAAAATCAAATAGTAGCTGTCACACTCTTGAACAAGGAAATGCAGGTTTGCCAAAATGGCGACCATGGGCTGAAGCAGACAGAGTTTCGGTAATTAACGAAACAAAAGAAAACGTTCTACCTGGCTAGGGGCAGGGCGACAAAACTATCATGGTAATTTAGTTTCTAATCTTAGCCCTAGGGGAAACAGCTTTCGGGAACAAGAGCTGACTACCCAGTCTACCAGGAAATAGAAGTTAAAAAATATCTAGAAAGAAGTAAAACTTAGAAAGACAGAGAGAAATAATTCTGCTATGCACTTTCCATCAGTGTATTGAGATTTACTTATAAGTTTTACTGCCATGTATGCACACTGTCACTAATCACACGCCAATATTATAGGTA
>NW_007011705.1:0-781 GCF_000164805.1 Carlito syrichta
TTATTTTTATTTCTTAAGTATTTTTTAAAAATCCCCAAAAGAAAATTTGTTAGAATATAATTTATATATTTAAGAGAATATGTATATGCTTGAAATAAATTTTTCTTCTGATTTATAGTGTATTCATTTTTTTAAAGCACCTCATAGTGTATCTGGCAGAGATAGGTAGAGATTTAATCAATGGCATTGCCAGGTTGGTAGCAGTGGCTCACACCTGTAATCCCAAAACTTTGAGAGGTGGAGGCAGGAGGAATTCAAGAACAGCCTAGGTAACAAAGAGATACTTTGTCACTACAAAAAAATTAAAACATTAGCTGGGCATGGTGGCATGAGCCTGTAGTCCCAGCTACTCAGGAGGCTAAGGAGGGAGGATTACTTGAGCCCAGGAGTTCAAGACTGCAGTGAGTTGTGATGGTGACACTGCACTCCAGCCTAGGCAACTGAGCAAATGAATGAGACTCCAACTCAATAAGTAAACAAACAAACATAAGTAAATAAATAAATGACAGCTGGGCTCGGTGACTCAGCCTGTAATCCCGCTCCTTTGGGGGGCTGAGGTAAATGGATTGCCTGAGCCTGCAGATTTGAGACCCGCCTGGGCAACTTGGCGAGACCTCATCTCTACAATAAATCAAAAAGTTAGCCAGGCTTGGTAGCACACACCTGTAGTTCCAGCTACTTGGAAGTCTGAGGCAGAAGGATCGCCGGAGCCCAGCAGGTCGACGCTGCGGTGGCTGGGAGCGGACACTGCACTCCAGTCTGGGCGACAGTGAGACTCGAA
>NW_007011706.1:0-994 GCF_000164805.1 Carlito syrichta
TTCACGTGAAAGACTTGTGAGACTGTCTGTGTAAAATTTGAAGATAAATACCCACTGTAACTTCCAATAAAACAACTTCTGCTCAATTCACTGAACAGTTGTCCACTTTCTTTCTCTTTCTTCCTCTTTATATCTATCCCTCATCTTTCTTTCTTTTAATATCTATCCCTACTACAGAATTGGCTTCTGTGCTAGACAAAGTCCAGTCTCTTTCTTTCTCCCCCCTTCTCTTTCTTTCTCTTTATTTCTCCAGAATAATTGCCGACGCTGCCATACCTTCCAAGGGACCTCCTAAATCTCCCCAAAACTTGCAGGGGCTGGCCCCCCGCATTGCATAATTTAAAAGAATACAGGTAGGACAAGACATGGTCTGGTTGAAATAGGGCTCTGGTTCTGTTCTCTTGTGATTCCCTCACCTCTGTCCTTCTGGTTGAGTTGATTCCCACATTTGTTCATTTTAATTCACTGATAGGAAATTTACCCACTGAAAGGAAACCTACCTTTTCTCTGTACTTCTTTTTTTTTTTTTTCATTAATCAGTATTTTTTATTATGGTTTTGTGGGGTACAGTTAAGGGTAGGTGTACAATGACGTTTCATTCAGGCACCCTGTAGATAAGAAGTGTTTTCCCATCCCCCGACAGATATTTGCTACTGTTAATCCCATCCCCCTCCCCCCCATAGTTTCCCAGTACCATCCGTCATTTTCTCATAGTATTGCATTGGATGTTCAAGGTCCATTATATGAGTGAGAACATGTGATATTCGGATTTTTGTTTTTGTGAGAGGTCACTCAGTATTATAGACTCTAGTTCCATCCAGGTTGCAGCGAAATTCATGATTTTGTTCTTTTTTATGGCTGCGTAGTATTCCATCGTGTATATGTACCACATTTTTTTAATCCAGTCCTCTTTTGATGGGCAGCATGTTTGTTTCCAGGTTCTTGCTATTGTGAACAATGCTGCGATAAACATACGTGTGCAGGTATCTTTTTT
>NW_007011707.1:0-740 GCF_000164805.1 Carlito syrichta
CAGACTTTCACCTTTGCTTCCCTGGGGCTCAAGAGGCGAGGGAATCCTCTGGACCATCAGATTACCAGTGAAAGAGGAGAGTCGAGCCGTGATAGGTTAACTGATTCTCATAGGGCACCTCCGGACACTGGGGCCTGGTCACCTCCATGGGACCAGAACCATAGGATGATGATGCCTCCCTCAGGCCAGCCATATCCTGAGGCAACTCTTCTTCCACAAAGACAAGACAGATTTTATTCTAATTCTGGCAGACTATCTGGGCCAGCAGAGCTCAGAAGTTTTAATATGCCCTCTTTGGATCAAATGGATGGGCCAGTGTCTTCAGATATGGAATCCAGTAGAAGTGATACCAAAGATGATGTTAATTCAAATGTGCCGGATCCATCTCTTCCTGCTGAAAATGAAGCAACCGGCCCTGCCTTTGTTCCTCCACCTCTTCCTGCAATCAGAGGTCCATTGTTTCCACTGGATCCAAGGGGCCCGTTCTTGGGAAGAGGACCTCCTTTTCCTTCACCTCCACCAGTAAATGTGTATGGAGCTTCTGGAGACTATTTTCCACCAAGGGATTCCCCAGGTCCACCACATCCTCCATTCGCAATGAGAAATGTGTATTCACCGAGATGTTTTCTTCCTTATCTTCCCCCAAGACCCGGGATTTTTCCCCCCACCCCCTCATTCCAAAAGTAGATATGAGTTCCCTTCAGGGTTGATTCCACCTTCAAATGAGCCTGCTACTGAAC
>NW_007011708.1:0-724 GCF_000164805.1 Carlito syrichta
AATAACTTAGGGGCAATTATTCCTTCTCCATTCCCTAAAACATCTCCTTTATTCATACCTCAATGTGGCTGAAATCAAACAATTAACAACTTGCATCCTTTGGCTCAAGCCAGTGTTTTACAGATTTGCCAACTCCCAAGAATGAACAGGGTATTTGTTAGAATTACAGATTCTTGGGGTCACACGAGGCAGACCCCTGAGTGAGCCTCCAGTGGGGTTGTGGCCATTTGCATTTGTGGCCAAAAATACTGGTAATTCTTTGTATATAGAACTCGATTTAGGAGATATTTTAGTCCCCTACTAACATGGGAGTGCCTTTGGGAAGAAAGCAACATAGTAAACTTTATTAACTATTTATACTTTAATGTAAATTAATTACCAAATAATTAGTGGAAGGGGTGGGGGAAAAGAAAAAGGTAAAGGGATGTGACAAGTTTTGATTTTTGTAAAATATTTTCTGGGTATGAAGCCATTTAACAGCCAATCCCATTGTAATCCAAATACCTAATAAAGTGGCTTCAACAGGCAAATCTTCCACTAATTATATTACACAATGTGCAATTTTTAATAAGTAGTATCTTCAATTTTTCTAGTAGTTCAATAGTGACAATACCAAATATAAATCTAATTTGGGAACTTAATTAATATATAAAAATAACATCAAGATGAATAAACTTTTTAACAAGGACACTTTAAGATAAATTATATCTGCAGTTCATTTTAT
>NW_007011709.1:0-858 GCF_000164805.1 Carlito syrichta
CAAAATGAACAGAAGACCACAGGTGATTTCAAGTGTAGCAAAGAGAAAATGCCTGAAATCTGAACTCAGAGCCCAAACAATGGAAGTCACCAATGACTGGCCCCAGAATACTACAGGAATTAGGAAATGGATGGAAAGAGTGAATAAGACCTAAGAAAGACAAGAAACAACACTGAAAGAACTTGTAACAGAGATTTTGGCAATAAAAAATTTCATCCAGAAAATAAAAAACAAGATGACAAGCATGGAAAGCATAATTAGTGTAGCAGAAGAAAGAAACTCACAATTTGAAGAGCAGAACATGTAATTAACCTGATCTATAAAAATAAAAGAAAGAAAACTCAGACAGAAAGAACAAAGCCTCGAAGAGATGTACGATTATATCAAGAAACCAAACCTATGCATGATTGGTACCCAGAAAAAGAAAGGGAAATGAAGAACACCTTGGAAATTATTCCAGGAAGTTATCCAAAAAAAACTTTCCCAATCTTACCACAGATGTGAACAGCCAAACACAAGAGATACAGAGAATTCCCACAATACATCAAATGAGAAGACTAACCCCTAGTCACATAGTGATTTGCTTACACAAAGTTGGCACAAAAGAAAATCTCCTAAAGGCAGCAAGAGAGAAAGGTCAGACTACCTACCATGGAAAACCAATCAGAATGGCAGCAGACCTATCAGCAAAAACACTACAAGCAAGAAGGTACTGGAGCCCAATATTCAAAATCATCAAAGAAAACAATTTCAACCAAGAATTCCTACGCAGTCACGCTCAGCTTCATCAGCGATGGAGAATTTAAAATCCTTCCCAGATATCCAATTTCTAAGAGATTATGCAGTTTCCAGACAAGC
>NW_007011710.1:0-786 GCF_000164805.1 Carlito syrichta
TCAGGCTTGGTAAGGGGGAGAAGCATTTTCAAAAGCCAATTTCTTAATAATAAGATCTTCAGCCGCTTTATTTATGGCCAATTTACCTATTGCATCAGTTAACCAAGCAATGAATTCTTCATATGGCTCATCTGACCTTTGCTTTACAGTGGTAATGCCAGGCATTGTATGATCAGAAGAGGGTAACCTTTTCCAAGCTATAATACTTAAATCACTTACAGCCGTAAGCACATCTGTATGTAAATTAGCTTGAGCTTGTGTAGTATAATAATCGCCTTCTCCCATATACATGTCCTTGGTGACATTACCCCTTTCCGGATTTCTTTTAATAAGGTTTTGTTCTACAATTTTCTTTTTAACTGCCTCTTCATATTCCATCTTCCAAAGCACAAAGTGTCCTCCTGACAAACAACCCTTAGCCACCTGGAACCAATCGTAAGGAATCATCCACCAAGCACGCAGAACATCTAAAAAGGCTAATGTGTATGGAGCTGTTGGGCCATAATCATGACAATCAGCTTTCAAATCTTTCAACAACTTCATAGGTATGGGTTCCCATTTAGGGGGTTCAAATTCTATATCAACAGGAAAACAATGAAGAGTGTCTTCCGAATCTAAGGCCTTCTGTATAGTTCATTGAATTCCTGGCAAATATTTATTTGGCAATTCTACTCTTTGACCGCTAAATGGCAACATAGCCCTATTTTTATAGACCACAGGGAAGAAAAATCTGGCCAATCAGATTGTATTCTTAGCTGCTTCCTCATTTAATTCTGCATCATCCCC
>NW_007011711.1:0-388 GCF_000164805.1 Carlito syrichta
CTGCAGTCCATTATCCAAGAGTGTGGCAGCTACTATTTGATTTTTAGAATAGACTTGTTTGGATAAAGCATACATTTAAGACGATACCATTTCCTTTGGAAAGATTTAAACAGTAATATGCATTCATAGAAAACTTTTAAGTTTAGTTTAAGCTTTTAAGTTTCCTTATCTCAGATTATGACTTTATTTCCTCTTCCTGTAGGCCAATTTTAAGATTCTCTGATTAGTATAACGAAATTTTCCCAACGGTGTTGTTTTTGCTTCTAATATGACAATAGGAAATTTTACACGCAGCCTTGTATTAATATACTAGGAAAAAAGATTTACGTTTTGGGTTAAAGTCATAGTTTTATTAAACATAGAATGAGAATTATAGTGCTATGATTTT
>NW_007011712.1:0-510 GCF_000164805.1 Carlito syrichta
AATAGACAGCCATATCACACATAATTTTAAGTTTTTAAGTGTTAACGTCAAATGAGCACGTATTGCTGTCCAGCATCCCTGCCCCTTTTCCCTGTTTTTTCTCTTATAACAGACACAATTTCTGCTCTCTTCTCAATCTGTCAGATCTACTTCCCAACTTGTGACCCTTCACTTGATTTGCATGTTTCTTGGTCACTTAAAAGGCCATATCTAGCTGGGCTCGGTGGCTCAGCTGTAATCCCATGCTTTGGGAGGCTGAGGTGAGTGGATTGCCTGAGCCCGCGGGTTCGAGACCCGCCTGGGCAACTTGGCGAGACCTCATCTCTACAATAAATCAATAATTAGCTGGGCGTGGTAGCGCGTGCCTGTAATTCTGGCTACTTGGAAGGCTGAGGTGGAAGGATCGCCAGAGCCCAGCAGGTCGAGGCTGCAGTGGCCGGGAGCGGCCACTGCACTCCAGTCTGGGCGACCGAGAGAGACTCCAACTCCAAAAAAAAAAAAAAAATAGAA
>NW_007011713.1:0-733 GCF_000164805.1 Carlito syrichta
CTCTACAGGAGACACAAAAAAGGATATTAAGCCCAGAAGAAAGAAAACAAAAGAATGACCACACACCTCTCAAGAAACCACAGAATCAACAAAGAAAACCTTGTGACTGCAAACTTGAAAATACACACATATATCAACCCAAACGTTAAAAGAAAACAGAGGAAAAAAACTTTGTAAGAATCTCATGAGAGGGATAGACACTCACATTTCAGTAATCAGCCTGAACATGAATGGGCTAAATCCACCAATGAAAAGACATGGCAAACTGGATTTAAAAGAAAAATGACCCAGTAATTTGCTGCATTCAGAAACACATCTCACCACAAGGGACAACTACAGATTCAAAGTTAAAGGATGGGAAACCAATTTTCAGGGTAAATGTATCACAAAAGAAGGCAAGATCACAATCTTAATATCAGACAAAACAACTTTTAAGCTATTGAAAAGTAAAGTAAAAAAGATACAGAAGGTAAAGAAGTAAAAGGTGAAAAAGTGAAGAAAAAAGATACATAATGATATCATGTTCGATCTATCATCAAAAATCCATCCTAAACAAATATGCAACCAAGAAAGAGCACTAGCATGTATAAAGCAACTACTAAGTAAACTACAAAAGATATTAACTGTAACACTGAGGACATGAAAACCCAATTCACAACCCTAGATAGATCATCGAGGCAAAAATCAACAAAGAGATCCAGACCTCAACTTGACACTTGACCAAATGGACTTA
>NW_007011714.1:0-2197 GCF_000164805.1 Carlito syrichta
AAGTCAGCTAGTTAAGTCAGCTCGGCAGTCAGCCAGCTAGTTAGTAGTTAGCTAATTAAGTCAGGTAGTTAAGTCAGCTGGCTAGCTAGGTAGCTAGCTAGTTAAGTCAGCTGGTTAAGACAACTCGCCAGCTAACTCAGTTAGTTAAGTCAGCTGGCTAGCCAGATGCCTATCAGGGTATCTATCTAGTTAAGTCAGATGGCCAGTCAGCTGGCTAGCTAGTTAAGTCACCTAGTTAAGTCAGCTAGCTGGCCTGCAGATTAGCTAGGTAGTTAGGTAGTTAGATCAGCTGGCAGGCCAGCGGGCTATGTAGGTAGGTAGCTAGTTAAGTCAGCTGGCTAGCCATCAGGCTATCTAGTTATGCCAGCTAGATAAGTCAGCTGGCTATTCAACTGTCTAGGTAGGTAGATAGATATTTAAGTGTGCTGGCTACCCAGATGGCTACTTAAGTGAGCTAGTTAAGTCAGCTGACAAGGCTGCTGGCTATGTAGATAGCTAGACAATTAAGTCAGCAGGCTAGTCAGCTGGCCAGTAGTTAATTCAGTTAGTTTAGTCAGCTGGCTAAGCAGTTGAGTAGCTAGTTAAGTCAGCATATTAAGTCAATGTCAAGACGGCTTGCTAGCTTGTTAAAAAGCTAGTTAGGTCAGATGGGTTTCCAGCTGGCTTGCTGTTTATTTCAGCTAGTAAAGTCAGCTGGCTAGCTAGGAAGCTAGCTAGTTAAGTCAGTTAGATATGTCAGCTATCTAGCTAGTTAAATCAGCTTAAGTCAGCTAGCTCTATGATAGCCTGCTAGGCAGCTAGCAAGTTAAGTCAGCTAGTTAAGTCAGTTGGCTAGCTAGTTAACTTAGTTAAGTCATCTGGCTAGTTAGCTTGTTAGTTCAGATGGGCAGCCAGCTATTTAGCTAGTTAAGTCAACTAGTTAAATCAGCTGGCTGGCGTGCAAGTTACATAGGTAGTTAGGTAGTTAAGTCAGCTGGCAAGCCAGGGTCCTATGTAGGTAGGTAGCTAGTTAAGTCAGCTGGCTAGCCATCAGGCATCTAGTTATGGCAGCTAGTTAGGTTAGCAAGCTATCCAGGTGACTAACTAGGTAGCTAGATAGTTAAGTGTGCTGGCTTTCCAGTTGGATATTTAGTTTAGTCAGCTTGTTAAGTCAGCTGGTTATCCAGCTGTCTAGCTAGTTAATTAAGCTAATTAAGTCAGCTGGAAAGCCAGCATGCTAGTTAGGTAGATAGCTAACTATGTCAGCTCTCTAGCCAGCTGGCTAGATACTTAAGTGACCAAGTTAAGTCAGATGACTAGCCTGCTTGTTACCTAGGTAGCTTGCTATTTAAGTCAGCTGCCGAGACAGTTGGCTAGCTAGATAAGTCACCTAGAAATTCAGCAGGATAGCCAGTTGGCTAGCTATGTAGCAAGCTATTTAGTTCAACTGGCTACAAAGCAGGTCATCTAGTTAAGTCAGCTAGTTAAGTCAGCTGGTTAGCTGATTGGCTAGCTAGATGATTGGCAAGTTAAGCTGACTGTTTAGCAGGCTGGTCAGGTAGGTGGCAAGCTAGTTAAACCAGATGGCTAGCCAGTTGACCAGCAGCATGGCTGCCTAGTTAAGCAGGCTTTCTATCCAACTGTCCAACCAGCTGGCTGTCTATTTAAACCAGCTGCCTAGCTAGCCGGCCAACTTGCTAGCTAGCTAGCCAGCTGCCTCCGCAGCTAGCCAGCCAGGTAGCTAGCTAGTTAAGCCAGCTGTCTAGCCCTCTAGTCACCATGGTAGCTAGCAAGTTAAGTCAGCTTGCTAGCCAATTAGCCAGCCAATTAACTAGTCAGCTAGTTAAAACAGGTAGCTAGCCAGCTAGTATTTAAGTCAGCTAGTAAGTCATCTAAATAGTCAGCTAACTTTTAAAGTCAGCTAGCTACTCATGTTCCTAGTCAGCTAGCTAGCTAAGTCTGCTAGCTAGTCAGCCAGCTAGTCCGCTTGATAGTTAAGTCAGCTAGCCAGTTAACTAGCCAGTTACCTAGCTAGTTAAGTCAGCTAGCTAGACAGCTTGTTTGCTAGTTAGTTATATCAGCTAGATAGCCAGTTAACTAGTCAGCTAGCTAGTTAATTCAGCTAGAAAATCATTTAGTTACTTAGCTAACTAGTCGGCTAGCACCTCAGCTAGCTAGTCAGCTATCTAGTGGGTTCCCTCACTTTCCATCAAGTTAG
>NW_007011715.1:0-782 GCF_000164805.1 Carlito syrichta
AGTAAGCTGGCAAGCTAGATAGCTAGCTAGGTAGCTAGCTAGTTGAGACAACAAGTTAAGCCAGCTGGCTAGCTAGGTAGCTAGCTGCTTAATTCAGCTAGTTAAGTCAGCTTGCTTGCTAGTTAAGTCAGCAAGTTACTCAGCTGTTTAGCCAGCTATCTAGACGTGTAGCTAGCTAATAAGTGAGCTGGGAGGCAGTTAGCTAGCTAGTTGAGTAACCTTGTTAAGTCAGCTCACTAACAAGCTCGATAGCTAGGTAGCTAGGTAGTTAAGTCAGCTGGCAAGACAGCAGGCTACATAGGTAGCTAGGTAGTTAAGTCAGCTGCCTTTCCAGCTGACTAGCTAGGTAGAAAAATCAGCCTGCTAGACATCTGGATACCTGATTAAGTCAACTAGTTAAGTCATATGGTTAGCCAGCTACCTAGTAGGGTACCAAGCTAGTTAAATCAGCTGACTAGCCAGTTGGCTATCTTGTTAAATCACATAGTTAAGTCAACTCGATGGCCTGCATGTTAGCTAGGTAGTTAGGTATAAAAGATTTGGCAAGCCAGAGGGCTATGTAAGTATGTAGCTAGTTAAGTGTGCAGGCTAGCCATCAGGCTATCTAGATATATCAGCTAGCTAAATCAGCTGGCTATCACTCTGTCCAGCTAGGTAGGTAGCTAGTTAAGTCTGCTGGGTAGCCAGCTGGCTACTTTGTTAAGTCAGCTGTTAAGTTTGCTGGCTGGGCTGCTGGATAGTTAGGTAGCTAGGAAATTAAGTCATCTGGCTAACCCAGCTGG
>NW_007011716.1:0-697 GCF_000164805.1 Carlito syrichta
GGACACAAATCAAGGGGAAAGAGTGAGAATGAGGTATAACAGCAGGCGGCAATGAAGAATAATAGTCACAGCAAAGAGGTGACACTGCAGCACACATTGGGCACAGACTTAAGCCAGGAAGGTGCCAGTGCACCCCAGGCCTAAGAAAGGCCACTGCGACCAACCATCCACAGTCTAATTGCTTTCCCCTAACAGGAGAAGGTATAAATAAAGAGCAATTCAGAATTCCCCCGGGGCACACTTAATGCCTTCCCACAAGTAACTGTGAATGTCTCAGATCCCTCATTGTGGCACAGGGGAGATGAGCATTCCCGAATGGGAGAGGTTGACAAACCGCACGCCAAAGCAGTCACCCTGTAGAGCGTAAGATACACGAAAGGGAACAAGTGGGAAGGAGGAATGACAGCACGCACACTCAGTGCCAGAACCTCACAGTGCAGCACACTTCTCACACAGCACTTTCCAAGGGAGACGGACATTCCAAACAAGCACAACCAAGGCAATCTGCTCTTTTCCGTCAATGCGTTTGGCAGAGTAATTGTGTATCCTCCCACACAAAAATTTGAAAAGGAAAAATATTTCAGAATGCACCCAGGGAATTCACCAAGTAATGCCTTCTTGCTCCACTGTGGGGTTTCCATCGCCCCCTGGTTGGCAGCGTAGAGCTACACATGAGCAAAGCGTGTCCTATGAAAGA
>NW_007011717.1:0-827 GCF_000164805.1 Carlito syrichta
CGGTAGTTGCCAGGAGCCACAATCACTAGTAAAAGTAAGGTAAAAGGGACTTGAAAACAGTAAAAACACCGGCTGGGAGCACGGCCCCAGTAAGATGCGGCCATGATGAGGGCAAAGCCCCATGGATCCTGTTGATGGACCTTCCCTAACTTTGAAGGATTGCGTGCATATGCTTTAGAATATTCTCTCTTTAATTGAGATAATAGATGCGCAAATGGATGATGGCATTTGACAGCAAAAATTATACATAGGCATAATGGAGGTGAGATTGCAGCAAAAAGGATGCCCCTTAGAATTTGCAAGGACGTGGAATTAGCAATAAACCTAGGTATAAAAATGTAAAAAGGGCTCAACAGCAAAAAATTTCCCCCCTGAAGGGACAAGGGAATGCAAATTTTGAAACCCTTAACTAAAAAGGAAAAACAAGTACTTCCTCACACCCTTTATAAGTAACAACATTGACAGTTGTGATTGATGAGGAAGTGGGAAATTGAGACAGAGTATCTCCACAAACAGGTGTTTTTGGGAAAAATAAGTCACAGACATGCCTTTTGATTTAAGAAATATTATAGTTTAATTAGAAAGAGGGTTAAAATTAAAGTAAGGATTAGATAAATAGCAGATAAATGTTTATTATAGATGTAGGTATTAGTTAAATAGAAGGAATAGGAAATAATTAAGTTTTAAGATAAACTTAAAATTATATATGCTTAATGTAGGTTTAAAATTAAATACATTTAGGATTAGAAGCAAGATTAATTTCATACATAAGTGTAGATTTAGACATAAGTTTTGTTTAGAAATATAAAATGTAAAATGGGTAGAAT
>NW_007011718.1:0-754 GCF_000164805.1 Carlito syrichta
TCATGTTTGTTTTTAAGTTGGATTCTCACTCAGTCACCCAGACTGGAGTGCAGTGGCTGCTCCTGGTCACCGCAGCCTCCACCTGCTGGGCTCCGGCGATCCTTCTGCCTCAGCCTTCCAAGTAACTGGAACTACAGGTGCGCGCTACCACGCCCGGGTAGTATTTTTTTGATTTATTTTTGAGATGAGGTCTCACCAAATTGCCCGGGGGGGGTCTGGAACCCGCGGGCTCAAGCAATTTACTCACCTCGGCCTCCCAAAGTGGGGGATTACAGGTTGAGCCACCAAGCCCGGCCTAGTTCATGCTTAATAGAGATTTACAACTTCTATTTACATTTACAAGTACCAAAATATGACCACATGAAACATGAAATAAAAGTGCTTTTTTTATGTTACTATTTGTTTCACAGGTAGTTTAAAAATCCAGTTATTTGGGCACTCCATATCTTTATTAGTTTTTGGCAATTTCAATTCATTATAGTTCTCTATACAAGATTAAAAATTTTCTATGTTTTAAATATCATTTACACCAAGAGCATGATGACAAGGTTATGTTTACACTTTTGTGGTAAGCAGAATAACTGTCCCCAATTGCAGTCTCTAAGATGTCTGCACTCTAATCTCCAAGTTGGCAATGTGTTACCTTACATGGCAATAGAGGTTTTGCCAATGTAATTAAAATACTGAACTTGAGATGAAAAGGTTATCCCACACTTCCAAAAGAAGTCCATTCCTATCCTATAAATCCTTAAAA
>NW_007011719.1:0-1198 GCF_000164805.1 Carlito syrichta
ATGGAGACCAATTAGAATAGCAGCAGATTTATCTACAGAAACCCTGCAGGCTAGGAGAGCTTGGAGCCCTATCTTCAAAGTCCTAAAAGATAAACAATTTCAACCAAGAATAACCTACCCGACCAAGCTAAGCTTCATCAGTGAGGGAGAATTAAAATCTTTCCCAGATATTCAATCCCTAAGAACTTATGCTGCCACCAAACCATCTCTACATGAAGCACTTAAGAAAGTACTAAACACAGAAGAAAAGGAAAAAAGAACAACGTTTTTCACAAGAGTACAGGGAAAAGAATAAAATATACATGAACCAACCCCCAAACCAAAAGAAAGACCAAAAAAAAACCAAGTGGAAGAACAAGAACTCTATAAGAACTCTATGATAGGGACGAACTCTCACATTTCAATAATTAGCCTGAATGTGAATGGACTAAATGCACCAGTGAAAATACATAGAATGGCAAAATGGATAAAATATCACCAGGCAACAATATACTGCCTTCAAGAGACCCATCTCACTAGAAAGGACATACACAGACTCAAAGTAAGAGGATGGGAAACAAATTTTCAGGTAAATGGAACACAAAAGTAAGGAGGAGTCGCGATTCTAATTTCAGACAAAATACCACTTAAGCTATCAAAAATTTAAAAAGATACAGAGGGTCACTACATAATGATAAAACGTTCACTCCATCAAAAAGAAATATCTACCCTAAACCTATATGCACCCAACATAGGTGCGCCAACTTTCATAAAGCAACTTCTAGGAAAGCTAAAGAAAGATATTGACTCTAACACCATCATAACTGGGGACTTTAATACCCCACTCACAACCCTAAACAGATCATCAGGACAAAAAATCAGCAAGGAGATCCGGAACCTCAATGAGTCTCTGGACCAAATGGACTTAATTGATACCTACAGAACACTCCATCCAAAGACCACAGAATAAACATTCCACTCATCACCGCATGGAACTTATTCTAAGATGGACCACATAATTTGACATAAATCAAGCATAAGCAAATTTAAAAGGACTGAAATTCTACCATGCACCTTCTCGGACCACAGTGGAATAAAAATAAACATTGATACCAACAAGGTCTCCCCAAAACCCACAAAGACATGGACACTAAATAGCATGATGCTAAACAACTCCTGGGTCAATGATGACATCAAAATAGAGATCAAAAGATACCTG
>NW_007011719.1:1925-3950 GCF_000164805.1 Carlito syrichta
TCTTTTATAAATCATATAGTAACTATTACACTTGAATAATGTAGCAAAAGGAATCAAAAACAGCAAGCATAGATTTACGCAGCTATGAGTGTATATGTATATATTTTATCCCAACAAGTCTACTCTAAAAATCAAATAGTAGCTGTCACACTCTTGAACAAGGAAATGCAGGGCTTCCAAGATGGCGGCCATGGGCTGAAGCAGACAGAGTTTCGGTAATTAACAAAACAAAAGAAAACGTTCTACCTGGCTAGGGGCAGGGCAACAAAACTATCATGGTAATTTAGTTTCTAATCTTAGCCCTAGGGGAAACAGCTTTCGGGAACAAGGATTACCCAGTCTACCAGGAAATAGAAGTAAAAAAATATCTAGAAAGAAGCTAAACTTAGAAAGACAGAAACAATTCCGCCATGCACCTTCCATCAAGTGTACTGAGATTCACTTGTAAGTTTTACTGCCATGTATGCACACTGGTCACCAATCACACGCCAATATCATAGGTATAACTGATATCCTATGTCAGAGGCGATCTTCCAGATGGGCCTTTACAGGCCTCAGCCATGTAGCTATAGATGTTGGCTCCCAACATATAAGCACAATCAGAAACACAAAAGATAAAGTTACATCTGACCCTGAAGAAATACAAAAGATCATTAGAGACTACTACGTACACTTGTATGGAAACAAACTTGAAAACCTTAAGGAAATGGAGGACTTTCTAACATCACACAACCTACCTAGGTTGAAACAAGAAGAAATCGAGACCCTAAATAGACCAATAGCAATCAAGGAAATCGACTATGTAATAAGAAAACTACTTTCAAAAAAAAGCCCTGATCCAGATGGCTTTCCAGCAGAATTCTACAAGACATTTAAGGAGGAGCTGATACCAATCCTATTGAAGGTATTCTGGGCGATTGAAAAGGATGGAACTCTCCCCAAATCATTTTACGAAGCCAACATCACATTGATACCCAAGCCAGGTAAAGATCCAACAAAGAAAGAGAACTACAGGCCAATATCTTTGATGAACATAGTTGATAAAATTCTCAACAGGATCCTAGCAAACCGGATTGAACAATACATCTCAAAAATCATCCATCATGACCAAGTAGGCTTCATTCCTGGGATGCAAGGCTAGTTCAACATTCGTAAAACCATAAATGTAATTAAATACATAAACAGATGTCAAAACAAAAACCACATGATTATATCATTAGATGCAGAAAAAGCTTTTGATAAAATCCAGCACCCCTTCTTGATAAAAACCCTTGAACATCTAGGCATACGGGGAACATACCTCAAAATGATAAAAGCCATCTAAGAGAAACCCACAGCCAGCATACTCCTAAATGGACAAAATTGGAACCATTTCCCCTGAAAACTGGAACAAGACAAGGATGCCTACTCTCACGCCTCCTGTTCAATATAGTATTGGAAGTCCTGGCTCAAGCAATCAGAGAAGAGAAGGCAATCAGGGGTATCCAAATAGGAAAAGAGGAAGTCAAGTTATCTCTCTTTGCAGATGATATGATTGTGTACCTTGAAAACCCAAGAGAATCCGTCAAAAACCTCCTTACACTGATAAAGGACTTTGGCAAAGTCTCAGGATACAAAATAAATGTACAAAAGACAATCTCATTTATCTACACCAATAATAAACAAACAGAAACCCAAATAAAAAACACAATTCCATTCACAATAGCCACAAAAAAAATGAAATACCTTGACATCTTCCTAACCAGAGACGCGAAAGACCTTTACAATGAAAACTACAAAACACTGCTCAAACAAATCAAAGATGACACAAACAAGTGGAAAAATATCCCATGCTCATGGATTGGAAGAATCAACATTGTGACGATGTCCATCTTACCTAAGTCAATCTACAAATTCAGTGCAATACCCATCAAATTACCGACAACATTCTTCTCAGACCTAGAAAAAACAACACAGGAATTCATATGGAAACACAAACTTCCAAGAATAGCCAGAAAAATCCTCAGCAAAAAAAAAAAAAAAAAA
>NW_007011719.1:4866-13059 GCF_000164805.1 Carlito syrichta
TGTGGTACATATACACGATGGAATACTACGCAGCCATAAAAAAGAACAAAATCATGAATTTCGCAGCAACCTGGATGGAACTAGAGTCTATAATACTGAGTGACCTCTCACAGAAACAAAGATCTGAGTATCACATGTTCTCACTCATATAATGAACCTTGAACATCCAATGTAATAGTATAAGAAAATGACTGACAGTAGTGGGAAACTATGTGGGGAGGGAGATGGTATTAACGGTAGTAAATATCTGTCTGGGGATGGGGAACCACTTCTTATCAACAAGGGTGCCTGAACGAAACGTATTTGTATACCTAACCCTTAACTGTACCAACAATATCATAATTAAAAATATTGATTATAAAAAAAAGATAAATTCTGTCTCACTTTTTATATTTAAAGAAAAAGAAGCCGGGCTCTGTGGCTCAGTGTGTAATCCCGCGCCTTTGGGAGGCTGAGGTGAGTGGATTGCCTGAGCTTGCGGGTTCGAGACCCACCTGGGCAACTTGGCGAGAAATCATCTCTACAATAAATCAAAAATTAGCCGGGTGTGGTAGTACGCGCCTGTAGATCCAGCTACTTGGAAGGCTGAGGCGGAAGGATCGCCGACACCCAGCAGGTCGAGGTTGCATTGACCGGGAGCGGCCACTGCACTCCAGTCTGGGCAACAGAGTGAGACTCCAAATCCAAAAAAATAAAATAAATAAAATTAAAAATTAAAAATAAAGACAAAGAACTATCTTGTAGTGTGTTCTTTCTCACACCACAATGACTCACTCCCATGCATCTTGTATTGGAGACTGTTGTTCTCAACCACTGTGCTCTATGAATGCACTGAATTTGTTTCTAGTAAAAGCAAGTTACACACCAAAAGCCTGGCCAGGTCATCAGAAGCCCAGCTCTGCTACTTCCCAAATGTCGAAGAAGAGGTAGCAGTTAACATACAAGAAAGAGAACAGGTAATAGATAGGCTAATGCTATGAGAAAATGGGACCAAGTGTGATCCAAGACAAGGTAAGAGAGATTCCACTGAGACAGAAGGATGGTCACCTCCTCTAACATAAATGAAGGGAAAAAGTAAAGCTGGGTGCTGGCATAAAAAGTTTTATAGGTTTAATATTCACAACCCAAGGACATTTTCTTCTGATAGTTTCTACTTTGTTTATGTGTCTGATCTAGGAAGTGAGGTCCTATGATGAGGGTGAGGTGGAGTTAGGCAAGAGAGTCAGAAGTTTGAGGATGGCAGACAAGGTGTGAAATAATTGTTGTGGATGGATGAGGGTGAGGTGACCAGAGGCAGGTGGTAGAACTGCCATGCACTGTTGGTGTTGGAGGACTGTTTGCAGTTGATAACCATCATTTTAAAGGAAATTAACTTTCCTTCAGTGTGACTTTCACCAGCATTGTTCAGTTGCTGAGGTTCAGCCACAGATAAAGCAGATTTTTTGGTTCATGAAGAGTTTGGGTGACAAAAGTTGAGAAGCAAGAGAATGTAGGCAAGGCATTGGCAAAGGTGTAACTGAATGGATGAGCAAAGCAATCCAAATAAGATAAGGGGTCAGGCAGAGAAAGAAAAGGGCTGATAGATTTGGGGCAACAAAATTTGTTTATGAACACCAAGATGGTTGAGAATAGTTATGGTGAAGAGTAGAGCAAGCAATCCAGAAGGAGAGTAGTTTGGTATCAAAAGGCGGGATGCTTGAAACACTGGTTCTGGAGGTGGGACAAAAACAGGAAATGACAAAATCTATGGTGTGACTGTGGGAGTGAGTGACTGAGATGAAATGATAAGAGAGTTTTGGAAATAAGGAAGTTAGGGACCTGGGAAATTAGGAAGTTGTACAATTTAGACACGTACATGGATGCTGAAGGTGTCCAGGATGATGACAGAGCTTAGTTTAAAGAGGAACGTTGTGAGCCAGATGCCAAAGACTGAATACATGGGAATGTGTGGCTAAGAGATTAGAAAAATAGATAAGGAAAGAGAGTGTGGGTTACCTAAATGACATGGGACTTGAATACATGGAAACTTCTTTGTTGTTTTGTTTTACAAAAAGATGGAGGAATCATAGTTTGAAGCAAAAAGGATACCAGTGGCATTTCTAGACCCTGAGACACATGAGATGTGAGAAAATAACCTTAGTCTGCACATAAGAAAGCCATAGGAAAGAAGTAGTGTCAGAGGGAGCCCGAGAGGCATACTGGCAAAGGGGAGGCAGGAAAACTGCAGCAATCAGTTATGATAATGTAAACAGCATGATAAATTATAAGAATTTTGAGTAGGCGCAAGCATCACACCTTGAGAGTTTCTATATTGAAGTCAATGGATATTACACACCATGAACCATATACTGTAGGTTCTATTTGTTGCTCTACACGTAGTCTAGGAATCATCATCATCCCTACAAAGATAAAGAAGTAAAGCATAGAGAGCAAAATGGACTTGCCCAATGTTCCTCAGAGAGTCAATGTCGGATCCACAGTACAAGACATTTGTCCTGTAGTGGAACACCTCCTTGTCTAATTTCCAACTATACTTGAAGGATGCCAAAAAAGTTAATCACGACTTTTATTTATTTTCTGGCTACCAGAAAATGAGATGTGCATAGGTACGATAAGGGTGAGGGGGCAGTTGTGCTCTGTGACTTTTTTAGTCTGCTTTCTAAGAACACGTTTTTTCAAATGAATCAACTTATGGCTCATCTCAGTGGACCTCTTATTCGTAAAGTAGAGAGAAACAAAAACAAGGAAAGCTTTGGACCCTTCTGTGATTGACTGATTCTGATGAGGCAGCTGTGGAGGTTTTAAAACAAGGCTGCCAATTCTTTAACACTTGTATCATTTGGAGTGGGGTCTATACACCTTGTCACTTGAATCTTAGTGGGCTTGTGATGCCTCTAACTGGGGAAATGATGCTGTATGACTTATGACCTCTGAAACTGGGTCATAAAAGACCATACATATTTCACCTGGGTCACTGGAACACTGGGCCTTTGAGCCCTGACCTGCCATATATGAAGTGCAACCACCCTGAGGTCACCATGCTGATGAGGCCATGTGTAGGTGCTTTGGTTGACAGGGCCAGCTGACCTCGCTTTCCAACCATCACTGTCGAAGCACCAGATAAGTGGTGGGCCCTCCAGAGAAGCCCATCAGCCAGTTGCATATTACTGAGTGATCTCTGTAAAGGTAGTATGAGCAGAAGAATCACCCAGCTAATCCTTCACCCATAGAATTCCTAGCAATTCCTAACCCTTAGAATTGTGAGATATAATAAAATGACATGTTAATCCACTAAGTTTTAGGGTAGTTTGTTGTGCAGCAACAACTAACTAGAATACAGGGACAGAAGAGAACTCTCTGTCCTATCCTGCTAGTTTCATATCTGCTGCAAACTCCCACCTGTATTCTACCCTGTGTAACTGACATACAGGACTTCTGGCTGTTCTGAGCATGCATTTCATTCTCCTGTCACCATGATTTTTCTCTTGCCATTCTATCCATTTGAACTGCCCTTCTCATCTTCCCAACTGAATTCTCACTCACCACTCCGGGCTCAGCTTCAAGGTCAGTACTTCCTTGATTAGCTTTGAGGAATTAATAGCTCCTTTTCTCTGTTTCCACAAGCCATTTGCTCACCCCCTCCATCTAGCATCTTTTCCAGGGACATGATCTGTTGTGATCTGCCTGTCTTCATTCTTAGACTGTGAGCAAGATCTCGGTCTTCTCCTTATCTCCTCTAGTGCCAAATATGCTGCCCAGGTGGGTTTCCAGACTGTGTTAGGGATAGACAAGAGGCCCCAACAGAGCAAGCCCCAGTCCCTAGAGGGAATGCAGCTGAGGTAGGGGGAAGTAAAAGTATGGCATGGTGATATTGAGTTTACCTAGCAGTGTATTTCCAGGAGTAGCAGGGCATCTGTATACAGGGATGATTCTCTTGGGCAATGAGTATGAAGAGCCTTTCCTATGGTCTGAACACAGAGCAAGGACCAGGGAGACTTTTGAAGCAGTAGACTCTTTAGAGGGGATATTTTTCTTATAAAAATCTACCCTTTTAAGTTCTTAATAGAAGGAAATATGTAATAATTGTATGTATTTATGAGATACAGAGTGATATTTCAATATATGTATGCAATGTGTAATTATTAAATCAGGGTAAATAGCATATTAATCACCTCAAATATTTATTATTTTGGAGGATTGGGAATTCTCAAAATCCTCTCTTTTATCTTTTTTGAAAAATACATAATAAGCTAACTGTATTTACCCTACAATATTATAGAACTTCAGAACTCATTCCTCATATCTGACTGTAATTTCACTGATATGAAATTACAGATAAATATGTGAGGTGATTAATATGTTATTTACTCTGATTTAATAATTACACATTGATTACATATATTGAAATATCACTCTGTATCTCATAAATACGCACAATAATATCCAACCTCTCTCTCTCCTCTCTCCTCTCTACCCTTCTTAGCTTCTAATAAGCACAGTTCTAATCTCTACTTCTATGACAACATGCAACATTTGTTATGCTGTGCCTGGATTATTTCCCTTAATGTAAAGACCTCCAGTTCTATCCGTGTTGTTCTAAATGACAGGATTTCATTATTTTTATTACTGAATAATATCTCATCATATATTTATATATATATATTATATATGCTGCATTATCATTGTCTGTTCATCTTTCGATGGGCACAAGAATGTGTCAACCGGTATCATCAAGTGATTAAGAGTTTGAAATATCCCTTCACATGTGTCCCCATTTAGTATGCCTGGAATGGGTCCTAAAGCTTGAATATATGGTCCTAGAAATCCTGACTTGAAGATTATGGGTTCAAAGAGCAGCAAAAAGAGAGAGAGAGAGAGACAAAGAAAGCAAACAAGCAAGCAGTCTCTTTTTGTCCTATAAAATTTGTTTAATAGCCGGGCTCGGTGGCTCAGCCTGAAATCCCGCGCCTTTGGGAGGCTGAGGTGAGTGGATTGCCTGAGCCCGAGGGTTCAAGACCCGCCTGGGCAGTGAGACCTCATCTCTACAATAAATCAAAAAATCAGCCGGGCGCGGTAGATCACGCCTGTAATTCCAGCTACTCGGAAGGCTGAGGCAGAAGGATCGCCGGAGCCCAGCAGGTCGAGGCTGCAGTGGCCGGGAGCGGCCACTGCATTCCAGTCTGGGTGACTGAGTGAGACTTCAACTCAAGAAAAGAAAATTTGTTTAAATAGACTTAGTCCTTCCAGTGTCTCAGACAGTTTGGCATGAATTCTGACTCCTCCCTGCTCTCCCCAACTCTATTCTTGGATGCACTGGGGGAACTGTCAAACCTTTTGCCTGACTCTTAAGTCCTGGCCTGAATAAGTCTGTTCACATGCTTGGAACAGGTCATTTTCATGTCAGCAACTCGGTTTCCATCTATAAAATGTTGGGCCTTGACTTGCTCTTATCTGAGGATTCTTCCTGCCCTGCCTCCAATAGCAGTGTCTGGAACTAAGATTGTACCTGCGGCCTGTCACATTTGGGGAGGCATTGGCTCTTGGCCACTCAGTGGAACTGGACATTGGCAGGTTTCCAAGGGCAGATTGGGGTTTTTGTACGTGGCCAGGCCAGGGTACCGATTAACAGTAGGTTAATTACAGTTCAAGGTGCCCAATCTACTTATTTACTGAATCATTACTGGATGAGGTCAATTAATATTTTTTGTATGGATTTTTAATTCCTGTGAGGCACCCATGATGTGCAGGTGACAACGTTCAATTAACAAGGCAACAGGTGATAAATGGCAGTGACCTTACATGTAGAAGAAAGTTCTGCCCTCAGCTTCCTTGATTCCACGCGTATTATTAGAAAGCATTTTGGAAAAGTCAGAACTGGGAATAGGGAGTGCATCAAGAGAAAGAACTGTTTTGCAAACCTCATCGTTACTGATACAGCTTTGGAAAACCTCAACGTTGGTTATTTTGTGGAATTACTAGAAACAGAGCATTCAGACCAAAGGACAAGCAGGTCTACCCCTTGTGGGGGCAGCGATTGGACTCCTCAGGTGTCTCTCTTAGGCCAGGTCAGTTCTGGTCCTGTGTTGTGGGCATTTTGAGGGAGTCCAAAAGACAAGGTTCATCATCATCGGAAAGAGGTCTTTACCCATCTGAGCTCTTCAGTGGAGGGGTCTTCTGAGGCAAGCCTTCATAACACCCATGGGACCGACATCCTGCCCACTAAAGAAGTGTGACAGGCTACATCGTCAAGGCCCTTCAACCTTAAGAGTGCTGGGGTCCGTGTTTTGAAAAGTGCACCTCTCTGTGAATGAAAGTCAGGGTGGGAAGTGGCGTGTGTGGAGCCCAGTGGGAAGAGAAGATAATAAGAGCTCGAATCAGATACCTCTCATTTTAGTCCTGGCCTCTCACCAGCTGAATGGCCTGATCTGGCTTCTTAGCTTCCCTGAGCCCACCTCATCTCTCAGTAAAATGGCTGTGATGATAACACCTAACTCACAGAGATTTTTGCCAAAGTGATCCTGGTTTGGGGAGCACCAAGAAGTCACCCAGGGGACAAAACCCTCCCACAAAAACCACATCTGAGGGCCCCCCAGTTTTTGAACTCAGGACACCTTGACTTGAATTTCCTACTCTTCCTCCTGCCTCCACTGGTAATAGCGTGCTGGGTGTTCTGGTGATTGCAGTTAGTAAGTCCGAGGGACTTTCTCGCCCTGCAGACTGACAGCATGATATGGACGAGGTCGTCGCTGCCAACTTAGGCTTCAGGACCAGAGTAGCAAAGGAGGCTTTACGCAGAAAGGCCACTAACCACGCAAAGCACCATGACGCCACTCGATTGGAGTATAGCCAGCTTCCTCGTTGCCAACAACCACACATCTGGCCTCAGTCCATCAAGGCCTAACAGCTCCTAAGCTGTGCCTGAGGCCAGATGATTACACATCTGTTGCAGACTGAATCTCAGGTGAGAACCTTCGCTGCCTAAGGCATTCGTCCTTTCCAGGAATTTGCTCTCAGATATTAATGCCCAAGTAGTTTCAGGATTTCCAAAAGGAACCAGCTTAGTTTGACAGATTCTTGATGGGAAAACACTAGGTTTAGAGTACATTTCTCCCTGCGAAGTGCCTGTTAATCCTCCAGGGATCTTGTTAAAAATGCAGATTCTGACTCAGAGGGGCTGGGGCCAGCCTGTGATACTGCATTTCCACAAGCTCCCAGGCGATGCCACTGGCACTGGTCCCAGGGCCGCAGCTGGAGTAGCTAAGAACTGGACAGACAAGGCTCAAGTCAAGCCCTAAATGGGCCTGGCCAGGGCAGCGGCTCCTCCGGTACCCGAGGAGAATGCCCAGGGAAGCCCCATCTCTGAGCCCCAATAAAGGTCAGAGTAGTGATCACAGCGCTAGCTCAGAGTTGGGATTCCGGGGGCCGGTTCTGTGGCCCTTCTCTTCCCTTATGAGAGGTCCGAGTCAGACAGATGGAGGTCAAGGTAAGAGCTCCAGGGCTGAGAAAACCTCCACAGAGGCCTTGGCTGAGTGAGGCAGCCAAGGTGGCCCTGCCAGTCAGTCCCTCCCCTTCCCTGAATTGAGCACATGAGCCCACCCAAGCGTTAGCGGGGGAGGGGGGGCGGCTTTCAACTCTCTCCTGAGGACCAGACCTCCTTCCGCTGGAGGAGAGTGGAGCATACACGTTGCTGTGAGTCCTGTTGGCAGGCAGGTCGGCCTCAGAACAGGGAAGGGAGGGCTGCACCCCAGGGAGGGATGCTCTCTGCTTCTCCTATTCGGCCCTCCACCTTGGAGTGCAAGAAAAAAAGGGAGGAAAGCGGCCATGAGAGTCACCTCTGAAGTCCTCGGACATGTTATCATGAGGCCGAGGATGTGGGGGTTCTGTTCACGCCAGTCTGGCTTGAATATGTTCTGCCAGTCATGGCCTTGCAGCAGGCTTGACAAATGTCCATCTTCTTGCCGCTGTCCCTCTCCCAGGGTCTCCCCTCGTCCCTCTGAAGTCTGTTCACCTCACAGTGGCCAGAGTAGCCTGCTAACCATAATCACAGCACGTCATGCCTCTGCTCCAGACCTTCCAGTGGCTTCCAACCACAGGCGCAAATGAGGCCTGTGAAGTCAGACGAGGTGTGGCCCCTGCTCATCGCACTTCGGTCACTTGGGCCTGCTTGGCTCGCCTCAGGTCTCTACTCAGATG
>NW_007011720.1:0-663 GCF_000164805.1 Carlito syrichta
GGAGCGGCCACTACACTCCAGGCGGGGCGACAGAGTGAGACTCCAACTCAAAAAAAAAAAAAAAAAAAATTATCACAGTAGTACAGTATGTGCTACAGCTCTTTTTTTTTTTTTTTTTGAGTTGAGATCTCACACTGTCACCCAGGCTGGAGGTCAGTGGCATGATCACAGCTCACCAGAGCCTCAAACTCCGGTACTCAAGCAATCCTCTCACCTCAGCTTTCCAAGTAGCTGAAACTACCATCACACTTGACTAATTTTTTTATCTTTTGTAGAGATGAGGTTTTGCTATATTTTCCAGGCTGTTCTTGAACTTCTAGGCCCAAGCAATTCTTTTGACTCTGCCTCCCAAAGTGCTGGCATGAACCACTATGCCTGGTCTACAGTTAATTTTATACAGTTTGATCTAATACTGCATTTTACATTTGTTTACATTTGTCTCAACTGTGAATGACACCATGTATGATCTGTAAGTGTGTATGTGCATTAGTGTTGATACATTTCAACTTTTTTTTTTTTTTTGAGTCAGAGTCTCACTCTGTCATCTAGGCTGGAGTGCAGTGGCACACTCACGGATATCCCAGTGTCGACTTGCTGGGCTCTAGTGATCCTTCCACCTCAGCCTTCCCAGGGGTTCGGAACTACAGGCGCACAGTACCACAC
>NW_007011721.1:0-1233 GCF_000164805.1 Carlito syrichta
AATGTGGAAAGTAAGATAAATAATTTTCAAAGAACTTTCTAATTCTGGGATCCTTTGTTCTACCAATTTTGTTTAAGGAATTTGAAAAGATTAAGGTACATTTTATCCAGTTCAGTGTCCCTATGATATAGCTGAATTTCTGCCCCAGGCCAAACCTTATTTTTCTTTAAAAAAAAAAAGAAAAGAAAAGAAAAGAAAGGCCTTCTGATGGACGTTTGCCTCTTGACCAGACCAACTAAACTGGTAGGATCAAAGACAGCAGCTCACCTGACCTCTGAAGAACCTCTAACCTCATTATCAGCTAATTTCCATGCAAATGAAAATCAGTACCATGACAGTTGACAATCACCATGATGACAACCAGAAGAGACCATAAAAGGGACGAAGGAAGGCAGCACTTTGGTTCTGAGAAGTCCATCACCCATTGCCAGAAAATGCATGAATATGCTTTCCTTCACATTTAATGTCAACCTCTTCAGTAAAGAAACCCTATATTGTAATCTCCTCTCCTCCCACCTGGTGAAAAGTCGATTTGATAACCCCATTCCCATTTTTTCATTCTTGACCATAGAATGAAAGCCTACAGTGATTGACCCCCACTTTTGGTTTCATACATTGACTTCATCACACCGGAGAGGAAAAACCCCATTATTATTTAATTTTATCATATTTTTAAATTTTAATAAATAAATGTGTCTATAAATTTATATTCCATCTTTTAAGCCAATCTTTGGTAACACCTAGCTGTAAAGAAATGACATAGGATTTGAATGCAAAATGGCCTGAATACTAATCTCAGTTCTGGCCTTGAGATTAAATGTATTTTTGCCTTTTTTATTTTTATCTTGAAAAATGAGAATGAATAAATATGTAATTTATCCATTATGCTTTAAATGAAAAACATACTAGGGGAGACCCCCCAAAAACATGAATTTTATTTATAATAAATGTTTTTCTTACGTGTTTAAATTTCAGTTACCTTGAGAATATTCTCTGTTTGATGCAATACATCTATCAAAATGCTTTTTCCACTGCTCAAAATAGTTTTTGAACTCATCAATTTTGCTGCCTTTTACTGCTGTTGTAGGTTTTTTGTTTCACCTCTTCCTCAGTGACAAAACGTTCCCGCTTTAAGGATTTTTTACATCCAGGAAAAAAAAAACAAAGAGTTGTTTCAGGTGAGATTGGGTGAACGTGAGGGATGGGGCATGGAAATCATGCTGTTTTTGGTCA
>NW_007011721.1:2049-2807 GCF_000164805.1 Carlito syrichta
CACATGGTCTCCTTTACCTTCCTAGGTAATTCTCATCATGTGAGGCATCTGAGCTTGAGGGTGAGGAAGAATGTAACAACATGTTGTGCACATGGCAGCGGCAGCCTTGGCACCATTCCTCGTGCATCCTTGCAGCTAAAACAGTGATTCTTACAGGCATTTGATCACAAATTCCAGAGAATCATAAGAAATATATGCTAGAGGCTAACTAAATACTGATTTTACAGTCTTTATAATTTACAGATCTAGAGTAGGAATTGTTACCCCTAGAGAACTAAGAATTTGATTAATATAATTCTCCGTCCTTGTGAGAGATAGACGTCTTGTAGGCCCAAATCTCTAATGTGAATTAACTACAGTATAAGTGGTGTTAACATTTCTAAAAAGAAAGGAAAAAATGGATTAATAGAAGCAAAATGGCCCATTCAGAAAAGTAAGCAAATGAGACTTAAAATGACTAAACTGTCAGATTCTGGCAATCAGTCAGAGAAAAAGAAGCCCAGAATGATAAGTCTCTTCAGAGAAGTGTCTTCTCTCATGGCTTTCCCCAAGTTGTGGTTTTCTCAAGGTGTGGGTGAATTATTTGCCAACCCAAACTATTTTATTTCCTTTATCCATTCTAGGCCATGTTACTAACAAGAGAATAATTACTAATTTCTTTTCAGAATGCTGCTGGGACTTGATTCAAGTATTCCAACACACACACACACACACACACACACACACACACACACACGGACACCACGACCATCACCACC
>NW_007011721.1:2827-3860 GCF_000164805.1 Carlito syrichta
ACCACCACCACCACCACCACAGAATCTCTAAGTATAAATTAATAAATTTGACCAACTGCATTATATTAAATCATCTGTAATTTTAGTGTGAACTAACATCTCTTCACTTCATAAGAGACTAAAGTGAGTGTGGTAATCACTCCTATTGTGCTAATGAAACCTTGTGCCTACAATGCAAGGCTGAGGAACTATTTTGTAACTGTCTCATGAATCTCCAGAGCTGGTGCCTCTGGAGGATAAACCTGCATCCTTCCCCTAACAATTCATATCAATTATATCCACACTGGATATAATATGTTATTTTGGTTTTTGTTCTTCCAAGGTTATTCATCAAATGGATGGCTATAATATTATACCACACTAAATGTCAAAAATCATATTTATTATAAAGTTTGGAGTAATATTTTTGTAAATCTTTTTTTTATAATCAATATTTTTTATTATGGTTTTGTGGGGTACAGTTAAGGATTAGGTGTACAATTACGTTTCATTCAGGCACCCTGTTGATAAGAGGTGTTTTCCCAGCCCCAGACAGATATTTGCTACTGTTAATCCTATCCCCCTCCCCCCCATAGTTTCCCAGTAGCATCAGTCATTTTCTTATAGTATTACATTGGATGTTCAAGGTCCATTATATGAGTGAGAACATGTGATATTCTGATCTTTGTTTCTGTGAGAGGTCACTCAGTATTATAGACTCTAGTTCCATCCAGGTTGCTGCAAAATTCATGATTTTGTTCTTTTTTATGGCTTCGTAGTATTCCATCATGTATATGTACCACATTTTTTTAATCCAGTCCTCTTTTGATGGGCAGCATGGTTGTTTCCAGGTTCTTGCTATTGTGAACAACGTTGCGATAAATATACGTGTGCAGGTATCTTTTTTATAGAGTGATTTGTGTTCTTCAGGGTATATTCCCAGTAGGGGGATTGCAGGGTCATATGGAAGGTCAATTTTTAGAGCTTTTAGGAATCACCACACTGCTTTCCACAGAGGTTGCACTAGTTTACATTCCCACCAACAGTGTAGATG
>NW_007011721.1:3880-6576 GCF_000164805.1 Carlito syrichta
CATAGAAGACAAAAAAGATAATTCAAAAAATCAATGAAACAAAAAGCTGGTTCTTCGAAAGGGTAAACAAGATTGATGGTCCCCTAGCTAGACTGACCAAGAAAAAACGAGAAAAAAACCAAATAAGCATAATCAGAAACACAAAAGATGAAGTCACATCTGACCCTGAAGAAATACAAAAGATCATTAGAGACTACTACGTACACTTGTATGGAAACAAACTTGAAAACCAGAAGGAAATGGAAGACTTTCTGACATCACACAACCTACCTAGGTTGGAACAAGAAGAAATTGAGACCCTAAATAAACCAATAACAATCAAGGAAATCGACCACGTAATAAGAAAACTTCCTACAATAAAAAGCCCTGGTCCAGATGGCTTTCCAGCAGAATTCTACAAGACATTTAAGGAGGAACTGACACCAATCCTACTGAAGGTATTCCAGGCGATTGAAAAAGATGGAACTCTCCCCAAATCATTTTACGAAGCCAACATCACATTGATACCCAAACCAGGTAAAGATCCAACAAAGAAAGAGGACAACAGACCAATATCTTTGATGAACATAGATGCTAAAATTCTCAACAAGATCCTAGCAAACCGGATTCAGCAATACATCTCAAAAATCATCCATCATGACCAAGTAGGCTTCATTCCTGGCATGCAAGGCTGGTTCAATATTCGTAAAACCATAAATGTAATTAAATACATCAACAGATGTCAAAACAAAAACCACATGATCATATCACTAGATGCAGAAAAAGCTTTTGATAAAATCCAGCACCCCTTCTTGATAAAAACCCTTGAATATCTAGGCATACGGGGAACATACCTCAAAATAGTAAAAACCATCTACGAGAAACCCACAGCCAGCATACTCCTAAATGGACAAAAATTGGAACCAATTCCCCTGAAAACTGGAACTAGACAAGGATGCCCACTCTCTCCCCTCCTGTTCAACATAGTATTGGAAGTCCTGGCTAAAGCAATCAGAGAAGAGGAGGCAATCAGAGGTATTCAAATAGGAAAAGAGGAAGTCAAGTTATCTCTCTATGTAGATGTCATGATGGTGTACCTTGAAAACCCAAGAGAATCTGTCAAAGGTCTCCTTACATTGATAAAAGCCTTTGGCAAAGTCTCAGGATACAAAATAAATGTACAAAAGACAATCGCATTTCTCTACACCAATAATAAACAAACAGAAACCCAAATAAAAAACACAATTCCATTCACAATAGCCACAAAAAAAAAATGAAATACCTTGGTATTTTTGTAAATCTTAAGGTGTTAATTAGTTTTTACAGCCTAGGTCTTTTGGATTGCAACAATAGTTGATAAATAGTTCTCCAATTATTTTCTTTATATGGCTTTTTAAAATGTGACATCAAGCTAATACATTAGTTTAGTACAG
This sequence comes from Carlito syrichta, assembly GCF_000164805.1. Classification (NCBI taxonomy): domain Eukaryota; kingdom Metazoa; phylum Chordata; class Mammalia; order Primates; family Tarsiidae; genus Carlito; species Carlito syrichta. The sequence continues at coordinate 5,293 of NW_007011721.1, forward strand.
TCTTCAAGTTTCTCATTTTAATTTAGCAAATTCAAAATTCTGAAATTAGACCTTTTGAGTAATGTACATATACATTCTTTAGATAACTTTAAAATAAGAAAAAAATTGAGAAGACTTTAATGAAGAATGTTTCTCATTTGTTCAATGATCAGAAACTGTCATATGTGTACAAGATGTTTTACCTTCCTTCACAGAGTGTCACCACTTGAAATTACAGAAATCATTGTACTGCACTTTTTTTTTTTAAAGTTGGAGTCTCACTCTGTTGCCCAGACTGGAGTCCAGTGGCAGCTCCCGGCCACTGCAGCCTCGACCTGCTGGGCTCCGGCAATTCTTCTGCCTCAGCCTTCCGAGTAGCTGGAACTACAGGCGCACACTACCACGCTGGGCAAATTTTTTTGATTTTATTGTAGAGATGAGGTCTCGCTGCCCAGGCGGATCTCGAACCCGCGGGCTCAGGTAATCCACTCACCTCAGCCTCCCAAAGGCGTGGAATTACAGGTTGAGCCACCGAGATCGGGTGTACTGTACTTCTTACTATCCAGCACCCAGGATTTGCATTGTTTAATTTATTCATATTAAATGTCATTCATAACTACCTTAGGCTACTGATATAGTTTATCAAAACAAGCAGTTCAGTGGCCTATAAAATTCGATCATATTTTAAGCATACTTTTATAAAGAAAATGTTACCTCCTTAATATAGAAAACCAAACAGCATTTGATATCTCAAAATTGTTTCTTAACTTTTCTGATACTCAGAACTGTATCTCTTTTTCAAATAAAATATGTAGGCCCAGAAATTTTTTTCTTTTTCTCATAATTGACCTAATTTTCCTTTAAAGTGTTTTTGCTTCTGAAACATAGCTATTCATTTATAAACACTTCAGGAGATTTATGAAGACATTTAAAAATGTAGATTAGTACCAATATCTGGATAAACGTTATGCCTATTTTCATTTGTTGAATAGTTTTATTATTTTTTCAAGCATGGGAACAATTTGTTTTTCAAAATTCATGTAAGCTATCCCAGTTTGTCTAATACGTACCAAACAAAAATCAACAGCAAGAGACTTCCGGTGAACACCTGTTATTGAAGCAGTGTTTTCTTTTCCAAATATTGTACAGATGCTGATCATTACAGATATTCCCCAAAATTGCTACCCAATATATTCATATGACATTTTATTCAAATTATCTAAAACTTATCCAAAGATCTACACCATGAGTAATCCAAAAAAGCAAGTACAATTTTATGCATTTTGGCATTTCCATACCTATTTT
>NW_007011722.1:0-667 GCF_000164805.1 Carlito syrichta
GGAGAGTGGAGAGATAGAGGAGTAAAGGGGGAAACAAACGAGTGTGCCAACAAATAGAGAGAGAGGCCTATACTGAAACAGATAAAAACAATAGACCACCGCTACAGTCGAACCAACTCTCATACAAACAAAAATAAAACATATAGTGATGCTAGCATACCAGCTATCCAACCATCGTATTAGTGTGCTGTTCCTCTATACAAAGACCTGGTTCACAGACAGAATAAAAGAGAAGAAAAGGAAAGGGAAAAGAGAAAAAAGGGAACAATACAGTAGGAATAGAATTAAGTCATTAAACTAATAGAATCAATGAAGCACACTCTGAGACATTTCGTTTAAGTCCAATGTCCTTTCAGGTCTGATTTCTCGTTTTTTTTTTTTTTTTTTTTTTCAAGCTGGTAAATTAGTTTGCAGTTAGGGTCAGTTCCCCTGATCTGCTGTGAAGGACAGTTCAAAATAACCTCGGTTCAAAAGTTTAGTCTATGTCTTTATGAAGCTTGTCTCTCCCGTTTCGGTGTTGTTACCTTGAATCGCCAGCAGGTGGTGCTATCTCATCTGCTCGCCCCAGAGGGGGTGGGGCCGGAAAGGAACAAGATGGCTGCCTGCCTCCGAGCAGGCAACAGGAGCCCCGCGCCGGGTGGGCAGGACAGTCTCCGTCGCAGGAGCG
>NW_007011723.1:0-752 GCF_000164805.1 Carlito syrichta
GGATGAGCAACTCTGTTGCCCCACTGACTCAGCTCAGATTTCACAGTTGCTCTACATAACTATCGTTATCATCAAAGAACTTCTTGGAGTGGAGATACAGGATAAGTATTCTGAGGAAGACAAACTCTCTTCTGAAGTTTGAGACTGATCTGGGATTATCAAACATGTCTAATGGCATGCTCTTCAGCATAATGAATTTCTGGGAAAAAATATTCCAGAAAATTGAGAAAAATCATTTGAGCTGTTTATTTTTAAAAGATATACGTGGAGTGATCCAAACATGGGACTTGCTTTCCCGGAAGTTAAGGAGACTTTTCCCATTGAAACCTCCAAAACATAAATTAAAAGGAAGTTGTGAAAATGATGCATGGAACGGATGTGCCAAGAAGACTGGGTAACCCGTGTGTGATATTTTTGATGATGGGGACAGAATATTGGAAATTGTGAATCATGTCTAAAAGACAATATGTAGTCTCTAAAAATTAAATGTTTTATTTTATCATTAGCTCAATTTTCCTTTTGGAGAAATTTTGCAAACATAACATTGAGAATGTCTTATGAATGATTATATATGTATATCAACCAATTTGTTTATATTAATTAACAAAAATCCGAATATCACATGTTCTCACTCATATAATGGACCTTGAACATCCAATGCAATACTATGAGAAAATGACAGATGGTACTGGGAAACTATGGGGGGAAGGGGATGGGATTAACAGTAGCAAATATCTGTCGGGGATGGGAAA
>NW_007011724.1:0-1584 GCF_000164805.1 Carlito syrichta
GAAACTGCAATCTTAGGAATACATTTGAGAGAAATCATCCCCTATGTAAAGAAAAGAGATGGACTATAATAGTTATGACATCATAGTTTCAGAGCTACGTTCTCAAAACCGTACAAATGTTCATCCACGAGTTTCAAAAACATATTTGAGAGTCATCAGAAAATGACGAAATATGAATAACGTACATTCACATGGTTGCATGTAGGAAACCAAATTTTTCTCAAAACCAAATTCATGCTTACCATGATATGACCTCCTATACTGCGATAAAAGAAGTAAAACAAGCCACTTTTTTGGAAATACAGGCAAATAGGCTAAAATGAGGTTAAAATACTATACCTTGATAATTAAGTTAATATTTACCTTCAGCTAAATGCCAGAAATTTCGTTCTTTAGTCAGATAGTAAGCAAAAAAGAACAATTTTATTATGATTTTGGTATGCTTCCTCCATTAAAAACTTAAGGTTATATGATTGCAAACTTAGAGAATATAATGAAGAAACTTATACCCCTTTACTAATGAATATAGAAAAGGCCAAAATCACCTCAATTGCTATTTCTAACAATAGGCACAAAAGCAGTGTTCTGTTTAACTTGGTTTTCGCTAAGACTTTGTCATGCCTGTGTACATCAGTGATATTGGTCTGTGGTATTCTTTGTTTTTACTTTGCGTGTGTCTGTCTTGTTTTGCTATCAGAGTAGTTCTGGGCTCATGTAGTCAGTTGGGAATTATTTCTGCCTCTTCGATTTTGGTGAAGAGTTTAAATGAAACTTATATTTGCTTTTCACCTGCTTGCACAAATTCAGCTGTGAAGCCATCAGGCCCTAGGCTCTTTTTTCCTCCCTCTCTCTTTTCTTCCTCTTTCTTTCTGCTTTGTTTTGTTTTGTTTTGTTTTTTGAGTTGGGCTCCCCATCTGTTGCAGGCTGAAGGGCAGGGCACTGACCATCCTTCTGCTTTGGATCCTCTGCTTTATTTTACACAAAACTATTTGCTGAGTCAAAGATTGAGTGAATGATGAGCCTTCACTCTTCAAGGGAATGTTGGTGCCCGCTGATTACCTAAAGAGGTTACAATTATGAAAATGGCTTAGGTAATCCTATGATCGCAAGACACAGAGTGAAGTAAACACTAATGACGCCACTGGATGGAAATCAGGGGGAAAATCCAAATCGGTTTACTGAAAAGAACTAAAGAAGGCTTTTATTCTCAGTGAAGTGTTCTAATGCTTTCAAATATAACTTCCACATTACTTCCCATAATTTCAAAGAAGGCCAATCCTATCAAGCTTTCCCATTTTCCTTTCGTGCTGCTCCTCCCTATTTCCTCAACCACAATGGGTCGAAGGGCCCACTGTCAAGAGATTCGAGCCTGTGTCCTGAATAATTAGCATACATGGGAGTTCAAATGTCGACTGAACTTCTATGGCAGAATAGCATAGAATAATGATACAGACACTTGGACTTGAATATGTTGTATCTTTGGCTCTTGTGCCAGCATGAGCTCCATGGAGCTCTTTCACACCATTACACAGAAGAATGTGTGAGGTCTAGGAGCTACGCCTGATCCAGTGAAGGCTGCTCTTG
>NW_007011725.1:0-1061 GCF_000164805.1 Carlito syrichta
TACGTACCACTAAAAAACCTGGGATACTAGCTAAAAAACAAAAGACTCTGAAAAGATGCAACTAGGCAGACCACTGAGAAATTCAGAAAAGCCAGGTGAATAAGCAAAAAGATGTTCTCAAGGAAAACTTGTCTTCTCTAGCCAAAGGATCAGATTAGCAAGAAAGTACATTTTTAAACTGTAACTGCTCTGCTTCAGGCAAATTACACAGTAAAAAACTTATACCCAAAATCTAATCCTGCTAAGGTGCTGTTAGCAGAGGATACCCTGATCCTGCCCCTTCCCTTACTTGAGCAGTATTTAGGAGACCCACCATCACACCACAGATTAATGAAAATTTTACTTGCAATGACACCTGGCAGTAATGAGGCACTGACCCTTTTCTTGTCACTAGAGTTTTAGAAGAAGAGGGCTGTTAGAAATTTAAACAAGATTCAGCCTCATAACAAAACAGCTAAAATCTCTAGGTTTAAATCAAAAGTCACTTTTTATATCAAAAGTCAGAAAAAATTCCCAACTTGAAGGAGAACAATTATCAACATCAAGATCATTAACAATCATCAACATCAAGATGACACAGATGCTAAAATTATCCTTCAAGGAAAGCAAAGCACCCATCATTAACACAGTTCAGTGGGCAATTATGGACATTTTTGAAACTAATGAAGCAACAGAAAGTTTCAGCAAAGAAATTAAAGATATAAAGAAGAATCATTCAGAAAATTAAGAATTAAAAATTACCGCAGTCAAATAGAAAACAAGATGATGGGCTCAAGAAAAGAATGAAGGGCTGTCAAAGAATCAGCAAAGCTGAAGATAGGGCAGCAGGAAGTCTCAGATTTGAATAATAGAATATAGATTTAAAAATAAAAATAATAAAGCCTAAGAGACACGTGGGATCACGATAAAATATTTATGACATTGTCATTCTGGAAGAATAAGAAAAAGGCTTTAGGGATGATCGATTATTTGAAAAAATGTTTCCTGAAACATTTCCAAATTTAGCAAAAGGTATGTATGCCTACAGGTCCAAGAGACAGCAAATCCCACATAGGATGAGA
>NW_007011726.1:0-521 GCF_000164805.1 Carlito syrichta
CATGATGGCCCATGGCGTCCCAACTGCTCAGGGGTCGAGGCGGGAGGACCACCTGAGCCCTGAAGTCAAGGCCCCGGGAGCAATGATCATGCCCCCATGCCACAGCCCGGCAAACAGAGACTCCAGCAACACAAAAGACGCCTCCCACATGTGTCACAATAGGCATCCACAACTCCCCAGGGAAAAGTCTGCATGGGTCAAGGACGATGGTGTGATCAGGAGAGGATAGGCCCTAACACATATCACAAGGTGGAAGACAGGGTGAACCGAACCTGGAATGGCGGCAACATTGCCAGACCACCTTGATTGTTCTGTTCCTGATGGCTGCCCTAGCTCAGGGCCGTCTGTTCTTTGAGCTCACACACGTCTTTCTTGTGGGGCACAAAGGTGGAGGGTGGAGGCTGGCCATCTGGGCATGTGGCCAAAGGTGCAGGATAGACATGCCTCGTGGCCACCTTTGAAATCTCCCATGAATGACAGTCCAGTAAATGCATTTTCCTCTTTCATCCCTGAGGGTCACT
>NW_007011727.1:0-816 GCF_000164805.1 Carlito syrichta
GAGCCTTAGATGAGCCATCTGAGGCATTCACAAGTCAGTGGCACAGAGTCTTCAGAAACATCCTAATTGTCCTTAGGAAAAGTTATCCATTTCTGCAGAGAATAGACTGAACTCATGTCATTATGGTGACATAGGTAGGAAGTAGAGCAGAGGAGGATGCAGCCCAGAAGGAGAGCTCCTCGCTAGATTAACAGGCAGTCGAATCTGAGAGAAAATCCTGACAGTAACAGGTGGAAAGTCCAGCTGCTTTATCTCAATGCACAATTTCTGGAACTCAAGCCTTTGAACCCCTGTCCCCTCCCATCGCCCAGGTGTTACCTTGGTGGGGTGGGAAAGGTAAGGGAACCTTTTTGGAAATTTGACTTCAAGGAGATTGCAGGGCAGGGTTTGAGAACAACTGCATCTTTGACAGTTCCTTCTCCTTAGCAACTAACCTCAGGATGCTGCCCTAGGGACTCTGTGCTGAAAGTGTCTGGAGTCCCCCTCCTTACTGGGAACCACTGCATCCCTGGAGATTTTTTCTGCATGCTTCAGCCTCTATGTCCTTGAGTGCCACATAGCCCTACTCACACCAAATGACTTCCACCAGGTTCACATGCATCCCTATAGGCTGCACCCCTTCTGGGTGTGGGGCTTGCAGAGTCAGACTGGGTATTCTGAGGCACACTGTCCAGGAGAGATGGCATTTCAGTAACTCGAGCACATGAACACGCTCACTATGTCTTCCTAGGAGTTAGTGATTTCATGTATGAAAAACTAAATCTGTAATGAACAAATGTGGCTACATTTCTACTAGATAGGTATAAATATTTCTGA
>NW_007011728.1:0-1155 GCF_000164805.1 Carlito syrichta
GCAATAGTAGAGAATTTAATTAAGAAACTTATCCCCTTTATTAATCAATATAGAAAAGGCCAAAATCCAATTCAATTGCTATTTCTAACAATATGCAAAAATATAGTGTTGAATTTAACTTATTGGTTTTTTGCTAAGTCTTGTTATGCCTGTGTTCATCAGCAATATTTGCCTGTGGTTTTCTTTGGTTGATTTTTCTTTGTGTGTGTCTGTCTTGTTTTGCTATCAGGGTAATTCTGGCCTCATATAGTCAGTTGGGAATTATTCCCTCCTCTTCCATTTTTGTGAAGAGTTTGGATTAAACTGATATTTGTTTTTTAACTGCTTGGAAAAATTCAGCTGTGGAGTCATCAGGCCCTAGGCTTCTTTTTCTCCCTCTCTCTTTTCTTTTATTTATTTTTATTTTTATTTTTATTTTTATTTTTATTTTTTTGAGTTGGGGTCCCAATCTGTTGCAGGCTGGAGTGCAGTGAGCTGATCATTCTTCTGCTTTGGATCCTGTTTTACACAAAACTATTTGCTGAGTCAACGATTGAGTGAATGATGAGTCTTCACTCTTCAAGGGGAAGTTAGTGCAGGTTGATTACCTAAAGAGGTTACAGTCATGAAAATGGATTAGATAACCACCTGTTCACAGAAAGTCATAAGGGAAGACTTGGAAACCAGGTTGATGTCTAATATTTCTGCAAAGGTTTGTGACAAAGGCCAGTCTGCCTCAAAGTGTGTGTAATCTTGAATCTTTTTTCCAAGACTGTGACTGATGAGCGAAGATGAGACAAGTCACTTTTTATTTTTGGAATGGAAGGCAATTGCAAGTCTTGGGAGTAGACTTTATTAAAGAGGTAATTGGTCTCTTTGTCTTTTTGGCTTCATCTTTTTTGTTGGAAATTCTCAGAGTACCATACAGCACAGAGGCAGGAAAAGCCACGTGGGCTTGTCAATGAGCCACTCAACTCAACTCCTAGGAGATAGGTTGGTGTGACATTTCAGACTTTAGTGAAGTCTGCTCTTGAGGGCAGTGCCCAGGAAAGGAGGGACCTGGAGCCATACCAGACTGAGAGTCACCAATGTGTCATGGAGCAAGTGCCGAGGAAGGACCACGACCAGAAAAGGAAGCAGGAAGCTGTTACTGAACGATGCAATTTCCAATAACAA
>NW_007011729.1:0-605 GCF_000164805.1 Carlito syrichta
CAGAATTATGCTGATGCCAGCCAATGCTGAGTCTGTGGTCTGTTTCAAGAAAGGAGATTCAGTTAACAAAAGCTGGTTAGCCCTGGGAAGAAACAGGGTGGCATTTTTCTTGGCATATCTCTTGTATCTTGGTAACTACAGGGTTAGGGCTCTGCTGGTCTTCCCTCTCATGGTGAATTGGGGACCTGAGCAGGGTGCAGGGCATGAGGATGGAGAGCTGCGTATCCTAAGACATGCCAGAATACAAACAGGGTAAACAAGGACCCAAATGAGTTTAGAGAAAAAGAGAGAGAGAGCGGCACACGAGAACAAAGAGAGAGCAAGCAAGCTGAGTTACAGAGTCACATGAGCCTGAGACAAAGGGAGACCCAGGACTGAGGGTGTATAAAAGCCAGAGAGGGCAAGAGAGAGAGGCTTAGAACAATTCTCAAACTGAGAAACCTTTGAAAATTTTTAAAAAATAATAGAGCTTAAACTCAATATGTCCAAAATATTATCATTGCCTGGACTCAAAGTAAAAGCATGTGCTTATAGAAAAGTTAATAATATATTTTTCTTTTCTTTTTTCTTTTTTGAATTGGTTTCTCACTCTGTTACCCAGGCTG
>NW_007011730.1:0-759 GCF_000164805.1 Carlito syrichta
GGAGCACCTTGTCTTCTCCTTGTCTCCTTTTCACTCTTTTAAGAGCAAAGTCCTATCACCAGTTCTAAGCTTGTGCGATGCCTCTTTCAATCATTTAACAGGGTCGCAGAGACAAGGAAGAGAATGAGTATCGAATAGATGTCATTTCTCATCTTCACCTAGAGGTTATGAAGGCTGCTGCAGGTGGCTCGGGGTGATATTTTGGGAAGAAACTGAGGAAAGCAATGCTCAATCTGTGATCCTCCTTTTTCAGTGATACCTCACATAGTGGTACTCTAAATTCATGCCAGCATTGTCAGTGCTCTCTTTGTGCTGCAAAGAATTGAGTTAAATGCTGGCTAATCAGAGAGCTCTAAAATTCCTGCATAATAAAAGATGCCAAACTACATCTGCTACTCCCATGCTCCAAGACTCTTCCACATCAAGTTTTTGTTCAACAATCTTACAAAAACGATGACCACATGGAGTCTTATTAAATCAGCCATGAATCCACAATAAATTTTTTTAAAGTTCCAAATCATGGAGGAGTTTTTGCAATCTACCTGCCTGAATGAGGCCACAATTTGAAAAATACTGACCAAGATGTGTCAGTAATTCCTAATTGTTTTCATTTGAGTCAATAAAATGTGTTATTTAGTCTTACTTATTAATACAATTACCCACAACATCTGTTTTAAACAAGAAAAAATAATGTGCATTACGCTAATTTCATTGCTGAAACAATATAATATGGGAATTTTCTAGTTTTCATTATATGAA
>NW_007011731.1:0-972 GCF_000164805.1 Carlito syrichta
TCCAGCTCTCTCCCCTGGCCCAGCACCCGGCACCTCGGGTGGCACAGGGAGGCTCTGAGCGCCCGCCCCTCATAGACACCGGTTCCATTACTGGCTGAAGTCCTCTGTAGAGTCCCAGCGCCACTCTTGCCGTTTAGAGCCTGCCCTTTGGAACTTTGGAGCTCTGGAACTCCGGGTCCACCCTGGCTGAGGCACTCAGCGTGAGACCCCAAACCAGAGGACCCAGACAAGCGGAGAAAAACAGATCTGCTTAAACTGCCTTGCCATTCTCCAGGCAGAGACTTCCATTGCCCTGCCCACCTATCAACAAACTTTACCTCATTTCCTAAGGCCAGCTATTGCAGCGTGCGGGGAAGTTTTGGGTCCCTGTTCCCTCCAGCTCTCTCCCCGGCCTGGCACCCAGCACCGCAGGTCGCACAGGGAGGCTCTGAGCACCCGCCCCTCAGAGACACCGGTTCCATTACTGGCTGAATAATCTGTAGGGTCCCAGTGCTGCTCTCGTCATTTACAGCCGGCCTTTTGGAACTTTGGAGCTCTGGAACTCCAGGTCCACCCTGGCTGAGGCACTCAGCATGAGACCCCAAGCCAGAGGACCCAGACAAGTGGAGAAAAACAGATCTGCTTAAACTGCCCTGCCATTCTCCAGACAGAGACTTCCATTGCCCCGCCCACCTAGCAACAAACTTTACCTCAACTCCTAAGGCAACAGTGTGAAACAGGAGACAAAGCCCCACCCCATGCTGCAACGAAAAACAAAAGGGAGAGGCTGGAATCGGAGATCACAGAAGTGACTCTAGTCTGATTGCTTATTTTGACCAATGATTTTATCATTGAAACTGTTGGTCTAGATTACGTTTGGTGTTTACCTTCTGACTTATACTGTTTCTTGATTTTTGGCCTGTCTCTGTTTAGCTATCAGTATTCTTTAGGGAATCTTTCTTACCTATCTTTTTTCACTTCTTCACAGCCCTG
>NW_007011732.1:0-7077 GCF_000164805.1 Carlito syrichta
AAAGAAACTTCTAAAACGTGTGTTTGTGTTTTCTCTTTACCATCACTGGGAACACCATAGGTTTTCTTTCAACTTCATTCAAAGACAATTTAGCAATCTCTTTTGTTTGTGAGAGCGTTGTACTTACTTTCAAATAAATAAATAAGTAGTGAGGAGTTAGACTCAGTAGGTTATACTTCAAAATATTTAAATGTGTTCATTTATCTGCCTGCTGTCAGTGGTAAATGAAGGAAAAGCTTGGTTTATTATTTTCTTGTATGCCTTAAAAATTTTGATATCTATCTTGTCATACTTAGAGTGAAGCTACACGCATAATATTTAAAGTTTTAGCAGATGACCATTGAATTAGTTGTGTAGATGAATTTTTTGCTCTCCAATGAATACATTATCTCTGGGAAACTTATCTCTGGGACAGGAAGAATAAAACCACTTTTTAACTTGCTTGCTGCCAACAAGCAAGTTTTGTTTACCCCATAAAATAATATTCAAGCCCCTAGGGTTCAATCCATATTTTTATAAGGGACTGTGTTCTCTCCTCATATCTTTCTTGGTGGAACTACCATTTCTTTGTACTTTTATGAAGCTTGACCTAACAACATTGCTTGAGTTTTCACGTATTTCAGTTCCTAAAAAATTGCAATGTAGAGTAATAAATATTATGGGTTTGCCTAAATTATTTTGAGAAACAAAATAATTTCGAACCTTAAGCTGCAGTAAAAGAACATGAGTTTAAATTCTTCATGGAGACTGGATGTGTTTTCTCTTTATTATAACTGAGAGTATCTTAAGTTTTCTTTCAGACTCCTTCAGGGCAATTTGGAAAACTCCTTTGTGAAAGTGTTGTACTTACTTCCAAATACATTAATAGAAATAGAAATAAATATATGAAAAAAGAGTATGGTGTTAGACTAATTAGATTGTATTGCAAACCCTTTGAATTAATGGTTTTGTTTGCAAACTCTCAATGGCAAATACAGGAATAGACTGGTTAATTAATAGTTTTGCAAGATTTAAATATTTTCTGATATTTGCTTTGTCAACCTCTTACCTGGAATTGAGCTACAAACATTACATGGAAGCCTTTAGAGGTTAGCATCAAAGTACGTGTGTAGGTGAATTTGTCACTTTCTGATGAATATATGGATTAACAATGGGCCACAATCTCTGAGTGGAGGAGAAAAACCAAATCGGGTTTTCACTTTCTTATTGCTTAAAGGGCTTTCTACTGTAAAACCAAATGATAAAATAGTCCTAACACTGCAGGCCTTCTGATACAAACCATGTTTTTATATGGGATTGTGCTCTCTCCTAATAATTTCCCTAGATAGAATTATAATTTCCTTGTACCTTTACAAAAATTGATGTAGCAACTTTGTCTGTGGTTTCACATATTTCAATCTCTGAAATAATTCAATGTGTATTCTAAATACTTCAGGTTTACCTAAAATAATTCCTGGAGTGAATTAATCTAGAGCCTTAAGTTGCAGTTATAGGGTATGAGTTTTTAACTCTTCGTGGAGTCTTGATTATATTTTCATTTCTTCTGATGTTTTAATCTTTAACCTAGATTCAGCCTCCTGAGATAATGAAAAATCAGGTCCAATTAGGCCTGAAGTAGAACTGAAGTGCTTCTCCTTATGTCTAATAATCTCAATTGCCCGGCAAAGCACTTTTCTCTTAAGGGAATGCCAGAGAATGTGTTTGACATTGCTGAAGTCCACTGCACTTTATTCCCTGAACTGGCCCAAATTATCACCCCACATTATGTTTCATATCATACAAAGTGACTTCCAACACTCACATTGGTATTTTGCCTTTAACATCACTAGGAATAGCTAATGTCTGTTTCAGTGTTTCACTTACCTTCAAATATATAGACAGATAAATAAATAAATAAATAAATAAATAAATAAATAATGAGGTGTTGAACTCAATTGGTTATTCTGCAAATTGAACCAGTGGATCCATCTCCGATCTGTCAACTGTTAAAAAGTAAAACCAGATTAGCTTATTGCATTTATTCCCTAATAACTTTAATAAAATCCTGATATCTGACTTTTCAAACTCTCCTCTAGAGTTAAGTTACACAGATAATGTCAAAGATTTTCACAGGTTACCATCCATGCAGGCTTGTAGGCAACTTTGCTACACTCTCAAAAATGCATTGATTATCCCTTGTAAACACATGTCTGGGATATTAAGGGAGAAACTACGTTTTAACTTGCTTGTTGCTAAAAGTACTTCCTTTTGTAAACCCTGTGAAGTAATCCTAATACTCTAGCCACTAATGTAAACCATGTTTCCATAAGGCACAGTGTTCTCTCTTCATCCTGATATCTGATTTGCCAAAGAGAAATTGGCATTCCCTTTGTAACTCTACAAAATTCATCTTGCAACATTGTTTGAGGTTTCACATATTTCAATCACTGAAACAATGCAATGTGAAGTTTTAAGTACCTTGCTTAAATTAATTCCAGAAGTGAAATAATCTAGACCCTTAAGTTGCATTTAGAGTAAAAGATATAAAATTTAAATCTTCATGGAGCCTCAAACCTATCTTCATTTCTGCTGACTTTTTTACCTTTGACCTAGATCAGACTCCTGAGGCAATGAGGAAACAGCCTCCAATTGAACCCAGAAGTTGGTAGCATGCAGTTGTTTCTCCTCAAGTTTAATCATCTCTGTTGACCAAAGAAACACTTTTGTGACTAGGGAACTCCAGGTTTTTGACTTTGCAGTAGTCCCACCACACTTTGTTCCCTGAACTGACACTAATGATTACACCACATTCTATTTTGTATTTCACCAAGAGATTTCCAACTTGCAAGTTTGTTTTTCTCTTTAACCTCACTAGAAATATCTTTTTTTGTGTGAGTGGCAGTCTCACTTGGTCGCCCAGACTGGAGTGCAGTGGCTGCTTCTGGCCACCGCAGCCTTGCCTGCTGGGCTCCAGCGATCCTTCTGCGTCAGCCTTCGAAGTAGCTGGAATTACAGGTGCGCACTACCACGCCTGGCTGATTTTTTTATTCATTGTAGAGATGAGGTCTCGCTGCCCAGGCGGGTCTCGAAACCGTGGGCTCAGGCAATCTGCTCACCTCAGCCTCCCAAAGGTGCGGGATTACAGGCTGAGCCATCGAGCCCGGTTAGAAATATCTTATGGTTTATATCATCTTCCTTCAAGGGCATCTGTTTTGCAAAACTCTTACCTAGGATGAAGCTACAAATATAATGTGACAACCTTGAGGAGCAGGGTAGCATCAATATGAAGTCAACTTTTCCGTTTTCCAAAACATGCACTGATAACAACTTTGAAACACCTCTCTTGGAAAAGGAGAGAAAAATAGCAGTTTAACTTGATTGTTGATAAAAGTGCTTCCTTTGATGACCTCCTTGAGATAGTCATAATACTTTAGCACTTTAATTATGAAGCAAGTTTCCAAAAGGTGAAGTATTCTTTCCTCATGCTTCCATAGGGAGAAGAACATTCTTTGAACTTTTACAAAATTGACTTACAAATTTTCTTTGGGATTGCACATATTTAGATCCCAGAAACAATGCAATATTTGTCTTAAATTCTATGTCATTGCCTAATTAATTTTAGCAGTGAGGTAATCCTCTTGTTTAAGCTGCAATTAGAGTAAAGGGCATGAGTTTATAACTCTTCATGGAACATTGATCCCATCTCGGCTCAATCAGACTTTTCCAACTCTTATCTAGATACACCCCTCTGGGAAAATTAGAGAAAGTCTCCAATTATGCCAAGAAGTAGGTAGCATGCTGGTATTTCTTTTTAAGCATAATGACCTTGATTGCCCCTGAACAATGTACTTGTAAGGGCATTCCAGAACCACTTTTATATTTTACTGGATCCCCACCACACTTTGATCTCTGAACTGGCACAAGAGATCACACCATAGTCAATGATTTATTATACCAACAATCTTCCAACCTGTACTGTTATATTTTCTGTTTAACATCACTAGAAACATCTAAGGTTTTCTTTCAGCTATGCTTAAAGACAATTTTGGAATCTCATTTCTTTGTGAAAGTGTTTAACATACATTCAAAAGGTTAATAAATAAATAAATAAATGAAAAAGGAGTTTGGTGTTAGACTCAGTACATTGCACTGCAAACTATTTGAATAGGTAGATCCATCTGCCACCTATTGGTGGCAAATGAAGGAAAAATCTGGTAAGTTTATTTTTTTCCTTGCTATGCTTTAAAGAAATTCTGACATTTTTTCTGTCAAACTCTTACCTAGTACGAAGCTACACAGCTAACATGGAAGCTTTTAGTTGCTGAGCAACAAAGTACGTTTGTAGACAACTTTGTCACTCACTCATGAATGCACTGGTTACCTTTGGATAACACATCTCTGGTACAGGAAGAGAAAAAGAATGTTTTATAACGTACTTTTTGAAAAAAGCATGTCCTTTAGTGAACCCTATGAAGCAATCATAACATTCTAGCGCATAGGATACAAAACATGTTTTCATAAGTGACCATGCTTTTCCCTCATAGCTTCCATCAGGAGAAAGACTTTCTCTACCTAATTTTATAAAAATTAACCTAGCTATCTTGTGTGACTTATTTCAACCTCTGAAACAAGGAACTGTGCAGTCTTAAATTCTATAGGCTTAGCTAAATTAATTCCAAAAATAAAACAATCTGGAGCCTAAGTTGCAGTTTGAGTAAAGAGTGTGCATTTTTATCTCTTCGTAGAGTTTTGAGCATTGTTTTGTTTCTTCTGAGTTTTTACCATTGATTTAGATCCAGCCTCCTGAGATAACTAGCAAACTGTATCCAATTAAGCCCAGAAGCAGGTTTCACCCAGGTCATTCTCCTGAAGCTTAATGATCTCTATTGCTCAGCAAAGCATTGTTCTGAGAAGGGAATGCAGAGCACGTTTTAGACGTTGATGGAGTCTCACCACGCTTTGTTCTCTCAACTGAAACAAATATCAAAAGGCATGCCGTTATTTATTACTCAAAGTGTCTTCCAATATGCACAACTGTGTTTTGTCTTTAACATCGCTGGGAACATCTGTAGTTTTATTTCACAAAACTTCAAAGGCAATTTGGCAATCTCCTTTCTTTGAAAAAGTGTTTTACTTACTACAAAATACATAAATAAATAGATCAATAAATTATTAAGTGAAAAAAGAATGTGATAGGCTCAATAGGTTATACTGCAGACTGTTTGAATGAGAGGATCTATGTAACAATTGTTGGCAGCAATAAAGGACAAAGCAAGTTAATATATTTTATTCTTTTTATCTATATGCTTAAATAAATTCTGATATCTGCTTTTTTAACACAATTTTAGTGAAACTACACAGATAAGTAGAAGCATTTAGAAAGTTAACATCAATTTAGGCTTTAGGTGACATTGCCTCCCTCTGAAGAATACAGTGATTACCTCTGGGCAACATGCCTTTGGGACACAAAGAGAAAAATTAAGTTTTATCTTGTTTTTTACTAAAAGTGCTTTGCTTTTGTGAACCCATGAAATAATTATACATTGTAGTCCCGAAGATACAAATTACGGTTTCATAAGGAACTGTGTTCTCTCCTCATAGGTTCCATAAGGAGAAGAAACTTATCTTATTGTACTTTAAAAAATTGGTCTAACAACATTTTTGGGGTTTTTATTATTAAAATCTCTGAAACATTGTAATTTGTAGTATTAAACACTATGGGTTTGCCTAAGTTAACTATTATAGTTTAGTAATCTAGAGTCTAGAGCTGCAGTTAAAGGGCAAGCAATTTCATCTCTTCATGAACTCTTAAGCCTATCTTGATTTCTTCCCACTTTTTCACCTTTCACCTAGATTCATCCACTTGAAGTAATTAGGGAACATCACCTAATTGAGCCCAGAATAAAATAGCATGCAAGTGTTTCTCCTACAAATGAATGATCAGGGAAACACTTTTCTGGCAAGAGAACATCAGAGCAGTTTTTATACTTTGCTGCACCGTCACAATGCTTTGTTCCCTGAACGGACTGAAATGATCACTACACACATCAGAGTTTATTATGGAAAGTGTCTTCCAGCATGCACGTTGGTCTTTCTCTTTAAACATCACTGGTAAAATCTATGGTTTTCTTTCAGCTTCCTTCATAAGTAATATGGCAAACTTCTTTACTTGTGAAAGTGCTTACTTACTGCTTAGTATATAAGTAGGTAAATATACATACATTAAAAAGAGTATATTTTTAGATTCAGTAGGTTATACTGCAATTTTTTTGAGTGAGTGGATCTGTCTGCTACTTGTATATGTAAAATGAAAAAAAAATCTAAACAGTATATATAATGTTTTCTTATAATTCTTTAAATAAATTATTCTATTTGCTTTGCCAAACGCTTAGCTAGACTGCAGTTACTCTGATAAGTTGGAAGCCTTAGCACTTAGCATCAGCATATATTTGTAGGTGACTTTGACCCTTTCTGACGAGTGCACTAATTACCACTGGAAAACGTGTCTGCAGGACAGGTAGAGAAAAACTACATTAAATTCCTTTATGATAAATGTGCTTTTATAGTGAACGCCATGAAATAATCATAACTCTCTAGTACATAGAATATAAATCAAGTTTCCATATAAAACTTTCCTCTTTTATCTTCCATAGGGAGAAAGACCTTCTCTTAATCTTTTTACAGAAACTGATACAGACAATTGATTTGGGGTTTTAAATACATCAAACCCTGAAAACAACACCATGTACATTCTTAAATGCTATGGTTTTGCTTAAGTTAAATCAAGGAGTGAAATTATCTAAATCCTTAAACTCCACTTATAATAATTGGTATGAGTTATTAACTCTTCATTGAGTTTAGCCTATCTTCATTTCATCTGACTTTCCCCTTTTGACCTAGATTTAGTGTTCTGAGCTATTGAGCAACAGCCACTAATTAAGCACAGAAGTAGGTAACACTCAGTTCTTTCTCCTTAAACATTGAACTTTATTGCCCAACCAAACTCGCTTGAGGCAAGGGAAACCCAGAGCATGTTTTTGTACTTTCGAGAGTTCCTTCATCTTCCTTTCAAGACAATTCAGTAGACTTTTTCCCCTG
>NW_007011733.1:0-700 GCF_000164805.1 Carlito syrichta
CAGACTCCCCACCAAGTCAAATATTATTTCTGACATTCTCAAACTGGTTCAGGGTTCCCAAGAGGTAAACATTCTTATGTGGGATTTGATAGAAAGTGAACCCTTTTCCTTGGATTCTCACTTACATGGATGAGACTGTGTAAGTGATTTATGTGATTTTGGGTTTTAAAGGGAATGCTCTTTGGTATTAAGATGACCAGTGGAGTTCAAGACAAAAGAAGATCAACATAGGTTTATCTTCTCTTCCTCCTCTGAAACTATATACTACAAAATGTCTACAGTACTCATTCTGACATTTTCATATGTGCCCTTACTTACCATCCGCCTAGAATTTGGTCAATTTTTATTTCTTCCTATCTAGCTCTCTTAGCATCAATAACATCCCTCACCCCATGCACACACATACAAAGAAACACAGATACGCATATACAATGGCTTTGTACAATGCTGAGAAGTTAGCAGCCATGCTTTAAATCTTTTCAGATATAAAATAAATAGATCCCACAAGACAGTACCTCTTCATCTGAGATTACTTTGCTATTTTTTGTCAATATTAAATAAAACAAAAGTTTTATCTTCATCATATTTGTGTGTATTAAAACACACATATTTAAACAATGTATTTTGCCTTCCAAAGACCAATTTTCTTTTTCAAAGAATTCATCTCAAAGATACTTTTGGATTAGTATATGTGTGATAG
>NW_007011734.1:0-1425 GCF_000164805.1 Carlito syrichta
ATTTTTCTTTCAGGATTTAACATTCACTTCTTACTCCAGTCGTATACTCTATTTTTGAAATATCCCAAGTGAAAAACCATCATGCAGGCTAAAAATTAGGGCACAGCAAGCCATTCATGTGGCAAACTGATATGTTTGTGTGGTTTTGTTTTGCTTTATTTTAAAAATCCATATTCTGCATTATTCCCTGAATAATGGCCAGTTGTGGCTTGATTCCATATAACTGTAACATTCTTTTTAACTTTAAGTTAAGACAGGTTATAACACTCTACACACACACACACACACACACACACACACACACACACACACACACACACACAGCAATTTTCATAGATTTATTGGCTTTTTCCTCATTTATGTGCCTTGATCAATATTCCTAACCAAGCCTTCTCACAGATATTTTCACATGTTCAATACCCAATTTGCAAATGTTCTTATGTTCTGGTAGAGAATTCTGGCTCTCTAAATGCTACCTGCTGACTACTTTTAGGACGGAGTCCTATTCATCTTTGTAGGGTCCCTGATCACTACATACTCCTCCATACACAAACTTACCAAAACCCATCATAGGTGCTAGAATTATTTTTAAACTTAATTCTTCTTTGTATGAAAATCAAAATCATAAATCTAAAGAATGCCTGTTTGCATTTGGTTTGAAGAATATTTTAAAAGTTCTGTTTTAATTCAAAATGTTCAAATACACTTCTGGTTCCTAATTGAACAGGTGTGCCAAGTGATGTCATTTTTAAAAAAGATAATCTTTGTTTAGTAATTTGCATAATAAATAAGATGTGTGAGTTATCTTAACATTCATCATCGAGAATGGGTTTAGTCAAACAGTATTAAAATACATTCTGTAATGTACAGCATTAACTGTAATAATAACAACAACAAGTAACAGGCACTACAAAATAAATCACATTTTGCTTTTACTTTTTCAGTAAAGAACAAACATGATTTAGCTTAAACAATACTCTATATCTTGACAGCAATGTTAAAATATTAAAATTTTGTTTGTGGCCATGTCCTTTGGTCGCCAAATGGGAGAGTTACACCATCACAATGTTCGTAATGTTTTATTGTTGATTTTTTTTGTTTATAGACCTGTCTCCCAACTGTTCTATAAGCCTTTTGAGAACAGGGTCCTGAGCTTTATCCTGGACAACCAGTCTGAAGACAAGCACTAAAGAACCATACAATAAACCATGAATTAGCTGACTGAACTTGGGCATGTTCTCTAAGGTTTCTGTCTTAGTTTCTGCAATTAAGGAGGTAAGGGGGGTACGGTATCACCGTCCTCAAAGATGATAAGCTTGTCAAGTGTTCAGAACCTTCCCTGACACACAGAAGGTGCTAACTCAGAACTCCCCTGTTGTTCAACTCAGGGATATGCCCTTCAGTCTTCCCTGAGCTGTACGCCTC
>NW_007011735.1:0-586 GCF_000164805.1 Carlito syrichta
TCTAATGTCCAATAATAAACACCAATGGCCCTGCTGTCCATCAGCACAAAATTGACATGTGTTGGGAGCCAGCCATGGAGGCCCACTGAGCATTAGGGATCAGGAAGGGCCATTGACCCTGAGACCACTAGGATACATTCGGGAGCTATTTGACCCCATTTCCTCCCCCTTTCTACTCAGCACTAACCAGATTAAACTCCTGTGAGCTCAAAACATAGAAACTCTGAGATTGGGACAAACACAAGCTAACTTAAGAAGCTCATTGCTCCCATTCTTCCACAAACTGCAGTTTTGGCTTTCACACAACTTGTAATTTAAACTCGTGTCACATCTAAGAGCCTTAGTATTGGTCACAGGCTTCTGGGTCATGATCTTAGGATTTATTGAAGGTGTAAATTGTAGAATATAGTTTTAGAAGACAGCCATTTTGTTGAAAGAATGCGGCTGGGTTACTTGCAGGTAGCGCACTGTGAACTTTGGACTGGGCCACATTCCAAACATTCTGGGATAGGCCACTTTTTGTTTGTAAAGTAAATACTTACGCTTCTATAGAATTGTTTAACTTGGCATAACATCAATCAGCTTA
>NW_007011736.1:0-794 GCF_000164805.1 Carlito syrichta
TAGACATCATGAGCCGCCCACCACCACGTCCTTACCCCAGATGGAGGTTGCAGAGGAGTCCAAGGGAACGAGGGATGCTGAGGGACCTGACAACACAGGAGACGACGTCCCTGCCTCGATACCAACCCCAGGGCTCCCCGATGTCTGAGGACTTTTCTTTCAACACTAAAGAGAGGCCTCCAACTTGGGGACAAATCAAAACCTTATTTGAAGAGGCCCAAAGAATCTCAACTAATTACGGCCGCCCCAATGATCCGACAATGATGTTTCTGGCTATGCTTGTGGTCATTACATTACAGGTACCTACTTGTGCAACAGCTGCTATTAATAATGATTCAGTTATAACATTTAAATACTGGACGTATGTTCCAGATCCTCCTGTGTTGCATCCTGTAACTTGGGATGAACCAGAAATTAAGGTCTTCACAAATAATAGTCATTTGATGGGTGGAGAAAGCTCTTCCTTTATTACTGTTACTTCAAAATCAGAATTTAAATATTCGGGTATAGCTGGGGCACCCCCTATTTGCTTTTCATATAATTTTATTTATCCAGGTTGCTTGTGGCTTAAATACAGAACACTTATAACAGATTCTCCTCCAGCATTCATGCCTAACAGTCGTAGTGGTATTTGGGCATTACAATTTGTTCATCCCGTGGATGTTAATTATCCTAAAAACAGGTACATTTATCATAGAGATGCTGTCACCACCAATAAATTTTTATGCTTAGACATTTCGCATGTTATACACTATTGGGATACAGTGAGTATTAAACAAAGGCTTTCCAAAATG
>NW_007011737.1:0-5121 GCF_000164805.1 Carlito syrichta
GACCTGGCTCCTTCCTGATATCCTATCCTTTACTCCTGGATTGGCCTCCTTCTCTCCCAGCTAGGTTCCAGTAGTCTGAATTCAGTTTTCCATCTAAGACTGAAAAGTCTTTTGGCTAAAGCCAAGTAGCTCATAAGCTGATTCTAAAGAATCAGAAAACAGTCTTCTTTATCTTCCTACACCATACTCATAACTGGGACCTGTGATTGGTCATGTTTTTCTTCCACAGCCACTGGATGCTAGAGTCCAGCATCTTAACTTTAGAAGCAAAGGCATAATGGGCAATCTACTCTTTGTTTCTGTCCCTGTCCTCTCTTCTACTCCCCTGAATGGCTGCAGACTTGATTTTATAAGAATATACCTTGTCATTGGTTCCCTTTTCTTCAATTCACTACTATCTTTTCTCTTTTTAACCAAAATTGAGCTGGGTACAATGTGGAAACACAGTCCCACTGAATGGTTCAGTTCCTCTGAATAACAACATGAGGAAGCTTTCCACAGGAGCAAGGAGGATTTGCTAAGGCTACTAAACGTTACGGAGGAAGGTTGGAGATGTGCTCCTGGTGCCAATCCGACGAGAAAAGGCAAGGAATGAAATCACCATTAACAGCAAGGTATCCTGATGAAAGAGACGCTGAAATGGTAACCCTTATGTCGATCCACATCCTCCTGGCCAAGTCATGGCCCACTGCATAGGACAGTGGGTATGTGACTTCTACCTTCGAGCCGCTCTCTTCCACACAGAAAGGCACATTTCGTAAACTCCTTCAATGTACTGTTGTAGAGCACTAATCTGCTAAACTGTGTTCACTTTGAATTCAGATTTAAATTGTTCGCTTTTGAATACATAATTTTATAAAACGTGAAAAGTGTTTTAAAAACATGGGAGGAAGAAGACAGGTCAGAAAGAAGAAGATGAAGCATATATCTATGATGTTTTGATATTCCTTAACTTAGATTTCCCCCATCTCCACATTCGTACAGGGTAGATTGAAATAACTGCTGTTACCTGGCACAGAGTACAACAATTTTTATGTATATTACTGCATGTTTTTTCATCTGAATATAATTTACACTTGGAAATTTGCATTTCATATTTTGGTCGTCGAAGAGTTTGGTTGTCCACCATTTAAGGCAATGAAACATTCATCATTAATAACTAGCAGGTTTCAGTAAAATGTTCGTAAGGCCATAGTTCCATTCCAGCAAATAACTGTTCAGATTTCTCTGTACAGTGTGCTCTGGCCTGAGTTGGAGTCTCACTCTGTGATCCAAACACGAAGGCAGTGGCCACTCCCGGCCACCGCAACCTCGACCTGCTGGGTTCCATTGATCCTTCCGCTTCAGCCTTCCGAGGAGCTGGCATTACAGGCATGTCCTTCCACGCCCGGCTGATTTTTTGATTTATTGTAGAGATGAGGATTCCCCAAGTTGCCCAGGTGGGTCTCGAACCAGCGGGCTTAGGTTATCCACTCCCCGCAGCCTCCTAAATCGCACGATTACAGGCTGAGTCGCGAATCCTGGCTTTTTTCTGTTATTGTTTGGAGATGGAGTCTCACTCTCTCGCCCACACTGGAGTGCAGTGGCCGCTCCCGGCCAAAGCAGCCTCGACCCGCTGGGCGCCGGCGATCCTTCAACTTCAGCCTTCTAAGTCGCTGTAACACAGGGCGTGCTTCCACGCCCGGCTAATTTTTTCATGTATTGTAGAGATGATTCTTGCCCATTTCTATTTTCTAATGTGATCTTTGTGTGCGATCTAAAAACTCCAATTTCGTATCACATTGGAGATTTGTTATCAGAAGGTACATCCTTTTTTAACTGCCTCCTGCTTCCCGTTCTGGTCATGGTCCTTCCTCGAAACTTTCTCCATGACACATTGGTGATTGACTGTCAGTCTGGTATAGCTCCAGGTCCCTCCTTCCCTGGGCACTGCTCTCAAGAGCAGCCTTCACTGGATCAGGCTTAGCTCCTAGACCTCACACCTTCTTCTGTGTAATGGTGTCAAAGAGCTCATGGAGCTTATGCTGGCACAAGAGCAAAGGATACGACGTATTCAAGTCCAAGTGTCTCTATTATTATTCTATGCTATTCTGTCATAGAACTTCAGTCGACATTTGAACTCCTTTGTAGGATAATTAATCATGACACAGGCTTGAATCACTTGACAGGGGGCCTTCGACCCATTGTGGTTGAGGAAATAGGGAGGAGCAGCAAGAAAGGACAATGGGAACGCTTGATAGGATTGGCCTTCTTTTAAATTATGGGAAGTAATGTGGAAGATATATTTGAAAGCATTAGAACACTTCACTGAGAATAAAAGACTTCTTTACTTATTTTCAGTAAAGAAATTTTGATTTTCCCTCTGATTTCCGTCCAGTGGCGTCATTAGTCTTTACTTAACTCTGTGTCTTGCGATCATAGGATTACCTAAGCCATTTTCATAACTGTAACCTCTTTAGATAATCAGCCCGCACCAACATTCCCTTGAAGAGTGAAGGCTCATCATTCACTCAATCTTTGACTCAGCAAATAGTTTTGTGTAAAATAAAGCAGAGGATCCAAAGCAGAAGGATGGTCAGTGCCCTGCCCTTCAGCCTGCAACAGAGGGGGAGCCCAACTCAAAAAACAAAACAAAACAAAACAAAGCAGAAAGAAAGAGGAAGAAAAGAGAGAGGGAGAAAAAAAGAGCCTAGGGCCTGATAGCTTCACAGCTGAATTTGTCCAAGCAGGTGAAAAGCAAATATAAGTTTCATTTAAACTCTTCACCAAAATCGAAGAGGCAGAAATAATTCCCAACTGACTACATGAGCCCAGAACTACTCTGATAGCAAAACAAGACAGACACACGCAAAGTAAAAACAAAGAATACCACAGACCAATATCACTGATGTACACAGGCATGACAAAGTCTTAGCGAAAACCAAGTTAAACAGAACACTGCTTTTGTGCCTATTGTTAGAAATAGCAATTGAGGTGATTTTGGCCTTTTCTATATTCATTAGTAAAGGGGTATAAGTTTCTTCATTATATTCTCTATGTTTGCAATCATATAACCTTAAGTTTTTAATGGAGGAAGCATACCAAAATCATAATAAAATTGTTCTTTTTGTGCTTACTATCTGACTAAAGAAACGAAATGTCTGGCATTTAGCTGAAGGTAAATATTAACTTAATTATCAAGGTATAATATTTTAACCTCATTCTAGCATAGTTGTATGTATTTCCAAAAAAGTAGCTTGTTTTACTTCTTTTATCGCAGTACATGAGGTCATATCATGGTAAGCATGAATTTGGCTTTGATAAAAATTTGGTTTTCTACATGCAACCATGTTAACGTCCATTGTTCATTTTTCGTCATTTTCTGATGACCCTCAAATATGTTTTTCAAACTTGTGGATGAACATTTGTATGGTTTTGGGACCGTAGCTAAGAAAGTATGATGACATAACTGTTATAGTCCATGTCTTTTCATTACATAGGGGAATGATTTCTCTCAAATGTATTCCTAAGATTGCAGTTTCTATACTGTAGGCTGTTAGCACATGTACAGCTAACTCCAAAGTGTTTCACAATTTTAAAGCCTAACTCACACTTCTAACAGGATAAACATACGCAAGGCCTCTTTCTTCATGATTTTTCCAACATTATTCATTTTTCATTTTTCAAGGGT
The DNA here is from genome assembly GCF_000164805.1 of Carlito syrichta. Classification (NCBI taxonomy): domain Eukaryota; kingdom Metazoa; phylum Chordata; class Mammalia; order Primates; family Tarsiidae; genus Carlito; species Carlito syrichta. The sequence continues at coordinate 3,671 of NW_007011737.1, forward strand.
TTTTTTTCCTTTATCTTGGGGTTTGATTGTTAGAGTCAGAGTCTAACTCTGTCGCACAGAGTAGACGGTCACAGACACTGCCGCCTCCAACTCCTGGGCTCGGGCGATTCTTCCAGCTCAGTCTTCCAAGTGTCTGGAACTTTGTGGAGCTCAGGAAGAAAAAAAAAACTGAAGGTGGATCACAGGGAGGAGAGTTTGATGGCCCTTTTTTTTCCAAGTTGCTGGGCGGGTGTCAGACAGGCCTGTGAGCGTCCCCTTGAGCCACAGCGCCATCGTGAGGACATAGTTTCATGGACGAGTCGGAAAGATCTTTGCAATGCCCTAGCCCTTGAGGAAGCAAGGATTGAACGGAACTGGCAGAAGCCAGAGCAAGGTGCGGAAATTTGGGGAATTTCTGAGGAATGAGGGACCAAGACTGAGTCAGCAGCTTCCAAGAGGTCTCGGCACAGGCAGGAGGGGGTCAGGGTGTCAGTTTCCTCAGAGTTTGAGTAGTTCTAGAGCATGCCATTTGCAGTCAAGAGCAGGCCTTGAGGCATTTATCATAGAAAGAGGGTAGTAGGAGTTGTAGGCATCTTGTTTCTTTTTTTGTGTGAATTCTCACTCTTGTCGCCCAGGCTAGAGTGCAGTGAGGTGATCATGGGCATCGCAGACTCCAACCGGTGGACTCAGGCTATGCCCCCGACTCAGCCTTCCTTGTAGCTGGAAGGAATTTTTAGATGCACGCCACCATGTCGGGCTCACAGGTTAACTGACGAATCATTCCAAGTTGTGCCTGAAAATGATAAGACCCACGACTCGTTATCCCCTGGAGAACTGGCCATATACATGACCTGGCTCTATCCTCTTCCTGATGCCTTTACTCCTGGATTGGCCTCCTTCTCTCCCAGCTAGGTTCCAGTAGTCTGAATTCAGTTTTCCATCTAAGACTGAAAAGTCTTTTGGCTAAAGCCAAGTAGCTCATAAGCTGATTCTAAAGAATCAGAAAACAGTCTTCTTTATCTTCCTACACCATACTCATAACTGGGACCTGTGATTGGTCATGTTTTTCTTCCACAGCCACTGGATGCTAGAGTCCAGCATCTTAACTTTAGAAGCAAGGGCATAATGGGCAATCTACTCTTTGTTTCTGTCCCTGTCCTCTCTTCTACTCCCCTGAATGGCTGCAGACTTGATTTTATAAGAATATACCTTGTCATTGGTTCCCTTTTCTTCAATTCACTACTATCTTTTCTCTTTTTAACCAAAATTGAGCTGGGTACAATGTGGAAACACAGTCCCACTGAATGGTTCAGTTCCTCTGAATAACAACATGAGGAAGCTTTCCACAGGAGCAAGGAGGATTTGCTAAGGCTACTAAACGTTACAGAGGAAGGTTGGAGATGTGCTCCTGGTGCCAATCCGACGAGAAAAGGCAAGGAATGAATCACCATTAACAGCAAGGTATCCTGATG
>NW_007011738.1:0-753 GCF_000164805.1 Carlito syrichta
CGGGTTTGTGGTTTGAGACTAGTTATTTTTGGGGCTCTTCATTGTCAAGTTCTGAAGTCTGTATTCTCAATTGTTGTCTTCCCAGGAGTCCATACAAAACCCTTATTCTTCCTTTTTCTTCATTTATATAGGTCCCCCCTTTTAAACTTCTTCTTTAATTATGTTGTTCAGTGATGGAGGATAGTTTTTACTTCTGTTACTCAATCTCCCATTATTCCTTATGTAGATCCTCTGGCTTTGTTCAATTCTGAAGCTGGGCTGGGGTTGGGGGGCTGTGCTTTGGGCAGTTTTGAATTTAATTAAGGGGGAGCTGTGATTCAGAAGCTGTCTGCAGAACCCCCTGTTAATGTACTCTCCCTCAAAAATACCCACACACAAACAGAAAATCTAAAAAGTAATGATAACAATAACAGAAACAAAGCAATATGAAAAAGTAAGCAAAAACAAAAAGAGAAAAAAATCCAAAAACTGAAACAAGAAACAAAACAAAAAAAACAAGAGGAAAAAAAAACCTTGCTCTGTGGCCATTTCTGTAACTCCAGGTTCCTTTCAGCTGCTGCCACCACATTAAGGAGCAGCTCTGGTCTCCAGCTCCTCCCCTCTGCTCTCAGCACAGGCTGATAGAGTTGCTCTCAGCATGGGTCAGATGCTCCACAGACTACTGTGGGAGGAGGATGGATCAGATTCGGACTCACCTGACTGCTGCTGTGAAGTCTCCCACTCAGACCTGACGTGTCTCTGCCTGTTCCGGTG
>NW_007011739.1:0-766 GCF_000164805.1 Carlito syrichta
AATATGATTATATTCTGAGGTACTAGTAGTTAGGGTTTAAATGGACAAATGTTGGGGATTAGGGAACAAAATGTAGCCCATAGCAAGTACCTTGCTATGGTGATAGCTTGTTGCAGTCATGGCACCAAATGAGCCATACACAACCCATTAAACCCTTATACACTCTTTTTTGTCACTTATTCCAAGGTTGGCACAAAACTTGCTCTGGACAAAAAGACATTAGCAAACATAAATTCAATAAAAGACCTAATACTGTTTTGTGCACTGGGGCTCTCTTTTGTTACTAGCAACTTTTCCACCACTGTAAGAAAGCCCAAGCTAGTCTGACAGTTGTTGCAGGTATGAGGCCCTCCTAGACATGAGGAACCAACACCAATGGCTAGCTGGGTGGGTGAGCCATCTTAGACTATCCAGTAACCATTGTATAACTGTCAGTCAACATCAGGGGCATAAGCAAACCCAGAAGAAACCAGCAGAACTTCCCTTCTTAGCCCAACCCAAACCACTTAGCTAATAAACAATTGTTGTCAGCCAATAGGTTTGGGATAGTTTGCTAGCAACAATAGACAATGATAAAGCTATGGATAGTGTTCTATTTTTTACTTTTTGCTATTTAGCATTATGTTTGAGATGTTGCTATTTGTAGGTCTATTTCACTTCTCCTGCTGCTATAAGGCATTCTGTTATAGGCACATGTCATATTTCACTTATCTATTCTTCTAGGGATGAACATTTGGGCTGCCTCAGTTTTGTTCTACAAACATTC
>NW_007011740.1:0-769 GCF_000164805.1 Carlito syrichta
CAATATACTGCCTTCAAGAGACCCATCTCACTAAAAAGGACATACACAGACTCAAAGTAAGAGGATGGGAAACAAATTTTCAGGCGAATGGAACACAAAAGAAAGGAGGAGTCGTGATCCTAATTTCAGACAAAATACCATTTAAGCTATCAAAAATTAAAAAAGATACAGAGGGCCACTACATAATGATAAAAGGTTCACTCCATCAACAAGAAATATCTATCCTAAACATATATGCACCCAACATAGGCGCACCAACATTCATAAAGCAACTTCTAGGAAAACTAAAGAAAGACATTGACTCAAACACCATAATAACTGGGGACTTTAATACACCACTCACAACCTTAGACAGATCATCAGGACAAAAAATCAGCAAGGAGATCCGGAACCTCAATGAGACAATGGACCAAATGGACTTAATTGATACCTATAGAACACTCCATCCAAAGACTACAGAATACACATTCTACTCATCACCACATGGAACATATTCTAAGATCGACCACATAATTGGACACAAATCAAGTATAAGCAAATTTAAAAGGACTGAAATTCTACCATGCACCTTCTCGGACCACAGTGGAATAAAAATAAACATTGACACCAACAAAGTCCCCCCCAAACCCACAAAGACATGGACACTAAACAGCATGATGCTAAATAACTCCTGTGTCAATGATGACATCAAAATAGAGATCAAAAGATACCTGTAAACAAATGAAAATAAAGAAACATCTTACCAAAATCTCTGGGATCCCTTAAAAGC
>NW_007011741.1:0-878 GCF_000164805.1 Carlito syrichta
AATCTGTCATTACAGATCCTGAGAATCATTCTGGTCCTCTTGTTAGTTGTAATCAAGGATTTGGCCTTAGAAATCCTTTTCTTTCCTGGGACCATCAACAACCATAATCATATTACACAGAATCAAAAAATGTTGGTACAAAATTCCTCTATTCAGGTGACCTCAAAGTACAGATAATTCTTGTGGGTGGGCTGGTAGGATTTGGGGTTTCTGGTTTGGAATATTCCACATTTTGGGGAGGCCTTGTGAAGAGGAACCAGGAATCTTGGATTCCAGTTCCCAAAGAACAATATGGACGTCTTTCTCTTGATATCCAAAAAACTGAAATTCTCGGTCATGAAATTCTCGGCATCCTTCAGCGTGAAGCAGGAAGCTGGGTAATGAAAGTCATCATATACAGGAAACTACACGTCATATTGCTAAGGAAGTATAAGGTATCTTCCTTATATGAGTCCTCAATCCCAAAAACTACAGGCCATCTTCCTAAGACGTAACCACGAATCAGGTTTTTGAAGTAAGAATCTGGGTAATGGGAGTCCTCACATAAATGAAACATCACTGCCTAATGCTAAGTAAGAATAAGGAATCTGCGTGAATCAGGTACTCAATCCCAAAAAACCTTGGGGTCATCTTGCTATGGGTTAAACCCGAATCATGGTGTTTTCGAGCATGAATCTGGAAAATGGAGTCCTTATTTACAGGCAACTACATGACCTTTTGCTAAGAAAGAATAAGGAATCTGGGTGACACGACCTCAATCCCAAAAATCTACAGAGCATCTTGGAAAGTTCTAAAAGCATCAGAGTTTCAAAGCAGGATGTATCAAATGAGAGTACTAATATACAGGAAAGACACAGCCCATTCCCAAGGGTGATAAA
>NW_007011742.1:0-813 GCF_000164805.1 Carlito syrichta
CCAGCATGATGCTAAACAACTCCTGGGTCAACGACCAAATCAAAACAGGGATACAAAAGATACCTGGAAACAAATGAAAATGAAGAAACATCTTACCAAAATCTCTGGGATGCCTTGAAAGTTGTAGTAACAGGGGAATTTATATCCCTACAAACACACATGAAGAAAATGGAAGGAACAGAAATTCACAACCTAACAAGCCACCTAAAGAAGCTGGAAAAGCAAGACCACAAAAACCCTAATTTCAGTGGAAGAATCCAGATCACCAAAATAAAAACCCAAATCCAGGACATAGAAGACAAAAAGATAATACAAAAAACCAGTGAAACAAAAAGCTGATTCTTTGAAAGGATAAACAAGATCGATGGTTCCCTAGCTAGACTGACCCAGAAAAAACGAGAAAAAAAACAAATAAGCACAATCAGAAACACAAAAGATGAAGTCACATCTGACCCTGAAAAAATACAAAAGATCATTAGAGACTACTACGTACACTTGTATGGAAACAAACGTGAAAACCTTAAGGAAATGAGGACTTTCTGACATCACACAACCTACCTAGGTTGGAACAAGGAGAAATTGAGACCCTAAATAGACCAATAACAATCAAGGAAATCGACTACATAATAAGAAAACTTCCTACAAAAAAAAGCCCTGATCCAGATGGCTTTCCAGCAGAATTCTACAAGGCATTCAAGGAGGAGCTGATACCAATCCTACTGAAGGTATTCCAGGCGATTGAAAAAGATGGAACTCTCCCCAATCATTTTACGAGCCAACATCACCATTGATACCCAAGCCAGGTAACGATCC
>NW_007011743.1:0-746 GCF_000164805.1 Carlito syrichta
GCATCCCTTGGCATGTCAATTGCTGTGCAGGCACCATCCAGGGTGATAGGTTTTGCCCCAGGTTACCCAGGAGTGCTTTGTTTCTTCAAGTGTTACAAAATTCTAATTTTGGATTACGGTTCTGCTCCAAAGAGACCTGGCTAATTGGGTATCCGAAAGCAGTTAGATCTGGGAACTTAAGAAATGCTAGGAAAAAATCTCATGATGTTAGGAAGTAGCATATTTAAATAAGCACTTTCTGATCATCAGTATTGCCATTAGCAAACATTGTTTTGTAGGCAGTAACATGGCATATGGCCTCTCCTAGAGCCAGTAGCATATTCCCTTTGTTGACACTTGGTGATTTAAAAATTACAAGTTATGCCGATGTAAGACAAAATCAATAGGGGCCAATAAAATGTCCACTAAAAGTGTGGTTTACAATCTATTTATAGATGCCTTAAATGTCTCTTGAATTGGGTAATTATTCTGGACAGCCAAATTCAGGAAATCCTGTCTTCTTAAAAAATAATCTTTATATCAGGTTACATGGTCAGGGGAGAGAGGGAAGCTGTAAGAAAGGTAAGAAAGGGTTAGATTTCCCAGCTACTACTCAAAACTGCATACGCTGGCAAATCGTAATAAGGATCACGGTGCAGATCCAGACTGAACAAATGGGAGGGACCATCAGTGACAATGACAGCCATTATTCCTAGCCAAAGAGCATGTTATGTTCACTTCATAGCTAAAATTAAAGCTTTCTCAGG
>NW_007011744.1:0-677 GCF_000164805.1 Carlito syrichta
GTGGTAGCAAGCCGGAGCACTTTCCTAACCAGTTTTCAAGATGGTGGCAGAGTACCTCTTTCATTTTCTCCAGTGGGGCTCTGGCTCTGGGCACTTTTGCTGTGCTCCCTCTACAGCTTTTGCTACCAGAGTATTGCCAGGTGCTGCAGTGGTGAGGCAGAGCCTGGAGCCAGCAGTCTCTCCTGTCAGCTTCTTCCTGAGAAGGGTTTTGTCTTTTTTTTTAAAATGGTGCTCAGCTTCTGCCCTTGGGAAGCTCTAGGGACCAAACAGAGCAGCTGTGGCACCAGCCACTTAACCAGGAGAGCCCTGGCCACTTGTTTCTGAGTCCCTACTCAGTCAGTCACTCACAGACCCACTTACTCACTGACACTTATGCAAAATTTTCCATGCACTCACTCACTCACACTGAGACTCACTTAGTCTGACTGACTCCACTGCCATCTTCCTAAAAATCGCCAGAACAATGTTTTAATTAAATTTATTTCTCATAAAATGTCAGATCTTCCTTCCTTCCTTCCTTCCTTCCTTCCTTCCTTCCTTCCTTCCTTCCTTCCTTTCCTTTCCTTTCCTTTTCTTTCTTTCTTTCTTTCTCTCTCTCTTTTTTTCTTTCTTTCTTCTTTCCTTCCTTCCTTCTTTCTTTCTTTCCTTCCCCCTTCCTTCCTTCCTTCCCCCTTCCT
>NW_007011745.1:0-712 GCF_000164805.1 Carlito syrichta
GTTTGAGTTCCTTGTAGATCCAAGATGTTAGACCTTTGTCAGACCTGGAGTTGGCAAATACTTTTTCCCAGTCTGTGGGCTGTCTCCCTGCTCTCTTGATGGTGTCTCTGGCTTTGCAGAGACCTGAGCATCACATGTTCTCATTCATAAGTGGTCCTTGAACAACTATGGTAATACTATAAGAAAAGGATTGACAGTGGTGGGAAACTATGGGGGGGGCAGGGAGGTGGGATTAACGGTAGTCGATATTTATCTGGGGATGGGGGGCACACCTCATCAACAAGGGAACTTGCACAATGCATATTTGTATATCTAACCCTTAACTGTACCCCACAATTTTAAAATAAAAAATATGCTAAAAAAAAGAAAAAGAAAGAATGACAAAGATAACTACAAATGTAAATGTAAAAAAAAAACTCAGTCCAGCATCTTTGTTTTTTTTGAGTTGGAGTCTCACTCCGGCCACTGCAGCCTCGATCTGCTGGGCTCCAGCGATCCTTCCGCCTCAGCTTTCCAAGTAGCCGGAACTACAGGTGCGCTACCACGCCCGGCTGATTGTTTGATTTATTGTAGAGATGAGGTCTCACCAAGTTGCCCAGGCAAGTCTCGAACCCAGGGGCTCAGGCAATCCACTCACCTTCGACCTCCCAAGCGCTGGGATAACAGGCTGAGCCACCAGACCCAGTGACTTCTAGTCTTAGAACAGAAACTT